>NW_026990584.1:0-117690 GCF_036250125.1 Pseudopipra pipra
CTTGGGGTAAAGTGAGGCAGTCAGTGCCTGGGAGGTACTGGCAAAATTCTCCTTACCTACCCACATGTAATCAGCTCCTCTGTACAAATACATGTTCATTCTCTACCCTGTGGGCTACCCCAAGTTTACCTAAAACACTCCCCAGCTGTCCACCACTGAGTACCTCATTTATCCTTCAAAATATTCACTCTCTGCCCTGACGTTCCCTCAAGTTTTAACCCCAAAGGTTTCCCCCCCTCCTGCCCACCCCTGACTGCCTCAGTGTCCATCAGGAGGTACATCCTCTCTGCTATAGGTGACCTGAAATTTTACAAACACAAATTTTCCCTACCTGCCCACCACTCACTGCCTCACTTTATCTCTAAATGGTCCTTCTGTCCTCTACAGATGAGATCAAGTCTTACCCCCAACATTTCCCTTCCTCTACATCACCAATTATCTCTTCCTGACACCCCAAATTTCCATTCCATCCCTACACATTCCCTGAGTGTTTCCCTCCCAAGCATCCTTCCCTTCTTCCCTGTTTAAGAACTCACACTCCAGCCCCAGGCTCTCCACTCCCCCCTCAGTGGGACCCCTCCAAAATGTCACCTCCCTCCCCTCTGCAGCACCTCACCTTTTCCTACACAAACAGTTGCTGGGTCCCCTCAAAATTACATTTCTGCAATCTAATGAATAACTCTTTCCAGTTTCCCAGGGAGAAGAACAGGAACTCACAGCCACCAAGGCCTGACAGTCCCCTGCAGCCAGAGCTCAGCACACAGCCAGAGAGGCAATTCCAGCATCTAAAAGAAAAAAAAGAAGAAAAAAGTGATTTATTTTGGTTTAAAGTTACATTAAGTTGTTCCAAGCAAAGCAAGCCTTGCTCTGGTTTCAGTTGGGTGAACAGGGAGCGCTGGGCACAGGGCACGTCATTAATGCCCAGGGGATGGGGCTTTGTGGGGGAGGGAAGAGCAGCTGATGGAGTTGCCCAGTCCAATTCCTGCCCCAGGCCTGACTGGCCCAGGACAAACCCTCTGGCAGGCAGTGGTTTTGTTCCCTCTCATGGTCAGTGCCCAGTGTGTCCCTGTGGGCAGTGCCAGGCTGGGGACAGGCACACGCAGCTGGCAGCACTCTCTGCTCCAAAGACACTTCTGGCCTCCTTGGCAAACTGCCCCTGACACTTGGTTTTCTCCAGGAGAAATTAAGGAATTGCTCATGGCAATTTGGAGATGAAGTTATCCCAAAGGGAAGGAAAGAACAAATATTCCTGTCAGAGCCCTTGGGATCTGCTGGGCTGAATTGGGAAGGGCCCATTATCTGCAGAGCAAATACAGGACAACCCCAAACACAAAGCCCAGCCTGTCCAGTGGGGTGTGAAAGCACCACTGGGACAAAACTCCACTCTCCTGATTCTTTTCAGGGACTGCTCCAATCCAGCTCTGAAGCTGCCAAACCCAAACTGTCCCCAGTGCTCTGGAACAACAGGATCTTCTCAGGGATGATACATTGGAAGCACAGTCCCAGCAAACACTCCCAGACACACAGAGGCACAACTGGAGCTCATGGCTGGGGCTGGGAAGGGCTGCAAGGAGGACACAACTCCCAGGTAGGGGAGCCTCGGCAGCAACAGCAGCAAATTCCCAGCTTGGATGGCAAAGCAGAGAGACAAAGGCTGGCAATGCCCATGGCATTGGTAGCTTTCCCTTCTGCTCCCTGTGGGGCCACAGCCCGGGAGGAAATCTCCAAGGGGGACAGAAGACCTCAGGAGGCAACAAAAGACAGCAGCGTCTGTTGCCCTGGTCCTGTTCCAACTCATCCTGCGGGCCCAAACCTTCCCCCTCCAGGGAAACACTGACCTTCCCGGTGTCAGGCTGGAACACAGCCCTCATTCTCACCTTCCACACGCTCCCAGGCTCACCCCAAATTCAGGACAAGGGGCCAAAGGCCACTCGGGCCGGGGCTCTCTCTGTCTCTGCGGGCTCAGGGACTGCAGCCACCAGGGCCCTCCAGCACGGACAGCCTAGACCCAGAGCAGATCCCTGGGCATTAGCAGTGTCCTGTGCATCCCTGGAGACAGAAACCATCAGCCTCTGGGATAGCACTTCATTGCCAGCACACACAGCCTGCCAAATTTAGGGGGGCAGCTCTCAGACCACAAAGCCCAGTGTGACCCAGTTCTCCTGGGCACCAACACGGACTCCACAAACCCACAGGAATGAGAATGTTCTGCTGCTTTGACAAACTTCAGCCCAGCTTTGCAAACCTCAGTCCCTGCAGCTCCTGCTCTCCAGAGCCCCGTTCAGGGCTGGCTCCAGTTCCCTGGAGAACCTGCCCCAGCCCCACTCTGGGCCAGCCTGAGCAGAAGCCACTGGGCTGCACAAGGAAGAACCCTCCCCTGGCTGCTGCAGCTGGAGGGAGATCCAGCTCCCAATGGAATCCTGGCAACAGCCTCCCAGAGGGTCTCTCCCCAGCCCTTGGCAGTGGCTCAGAATGGCAGCAGCTCCAGTGCCAGCTGGGTCCCTGCACGAGTCCTTGTCCCAGCCCTGCCACACGGACACACACGGGAGACACCCACGGGCACACAGGCCTTGCTTGCACAATTCCTCACCCACAGCTGAGGGAAAGCCACACAATATCAAGAAATACCCTGGACTGAGAGCACTCATCACTCCAGTCCATCAGGACTTGGAGGCAGTTGGGGAGGCAACAGACCCAAATTCTAATCCTACCTCTACATTTCTAACAGGTTCTCTTAGAAAGATCCTGGACAGGAACTCAGACAACAGAACCCAAACACTGCACAAGCAATAGCAGAAGGTTTGCCAGGAAGAACAGAAGTTCCTTGTTTTCCTTAACGCTCTGGGACTGTAGGACCCAATCTTTGCAACCAAGGGACACCAGAGATGTGATTAATACTTAAACCTCTCCCCCATGGTTCTGTCTCAGAGAACTGGGCCAGCCCTGAGCTACTCCCAGGTGCCTGCAGTGCTTTGGGGAGGGGCAGGACAATGTCCCACTTCTGCTTGGAAACATTCCAGATGAGGAAAAGCCACTTCCCTTCTCTCTCTCTGACCCAGAACCAGAACAGTCCTGTGGGACAACACGGACTATGCACGGAAGGCCCCAGTCAGTGGGGGGAAAAAAACCTAAACAAACCAAACCACCCCAAATTTCAAGATCAAAACAGGCTGCTTCCTTAATAGGAACACACCAAACTCATTGAAGCCAGAGAGGAAATTACAAACAAACAAACAAACAAAAGACCCAAAGAGATACTTTGCATTGATCATTCCAAAGGAAATCCTCCACAGATCAGAAGCAAGTACCAATACTTTGTCCTCTATTGAAAATTAATGACTTGAGGGGCTGGACATGTCCAGTGAGGGTTCAGGGCTCTGGTGGGTCCTTTATGGCTGATCCCGACCGGCCCAGGCCAAACCCAACCACCCCCATCCCTGCTCCATCCCAAACCTGGGGGCAACATTCAGACAGTTTGGAAACACTGCCCTTCCCTGCCACTCCGTCCTTCCTTACACATCCAGTGCCCAGGGAGCAAATGCCAACAGCAGGAGGAGAGAAACGTGTCCCTCTGACTTACCCCACCCCACGGGCAGCACCAGGAGCCCCCAGCCCGGCCGGCGGGGCTGCAGCCTCTTGCCTTTGGCTGCTCCCAGCCCAGGGCACTTGGCAGAGCTGGGCTGGATCAGGGCTTGGGCCTGGCCTGGAAGAGAGGAGAACAAGGCAATTAAGGGCACTGGGCAAGTCAAAGGCTCCTGCCCTTCACCCTTCTGTTCAGTTGTTCACTAGAGAGTTTTAGCCATGAAAAATCCAGGGGGGACAACAAATAAAATGAGACGTTTTCCAACACTTTTATTCCTACCTGTTTCAGGCACTAAAAGGAGGCTCAACTTTCTTATTGCATTCCTTGCCCCATTTGAACAGAACCCTTTTCATTCCAAACCTCCCATGGGAGTCAGTCAATCCTCTGCCATTGGACTTTGGGCAAAGGAAGAGACATCTGGGACGATGGAGCCCAGGAAATGAGGGAGAGAAACCTGACAGGGAAAGGATTCAAGGCACTCCAGAACTCAGAAATGTGTTCATGCCTTGCCAGCCCACCCCCATTCTGTGCCACCCACCTGAGCTGGGCAGGTGAGGCCAAGGCTCCCCTTCCTGCTGCCAATCACTGTCCCACCACACGGATCCCCGTGCTGGGCAGCACTTGGAAAAACTTGGGAAAGACAAAAGGGAAATGGCACTGTCTGTCAGAAAACATGTCTGTGAACAAACCTTCTGCACAAATGTAATCCCATCCCTCTCCTCCACTAAACCCAGGGCAGGCAGGTCTCTCCAGCCCAGGGAGAACAGGAAGGAGAACTGCAGGAACACAGGCAGGCACAGGCAGCTCTGGGCACTGATTCCCTGCAGACCTCTCTGCACTTGGGGCTCTTGGCACTTCATTTATAAAGAATGGGGGGCAGCAGCCCAGGAATGCCCCTCAAAAACACAGAGAGAGAACAGGAACAGGGGTTGTTTGGGAACAGGCTCTGTGTCCAGCAGGGATGGGAACTGGAAACACGGGAGGCTGGAGGAAGGCAGGGGGTGAGCACGGGCCTGCCTTGGATGGATCCTTTTTCCCTTTGCTCAGGGGCCTCAGCTCCACCCTGTCTGAGAGCAGCAGGGAACTGCTGCAGGGGAAGAGTTCATTTAGGCACAAGCCAGTGATGCAGCCACGGGGGCAGGGGAAGAGGGGAGAGGAACTGACACAAAATTGACACAGTCACCACTGAAAGGGACTTTATTGAGCTGCAACACAAACACATTCATAACAGGCCAGGGCAAGAGGTGCCCCCAGGACCACCAACACAGCAGCTGGGCTTGCAGGAACACCCTCTTCTCAAGTTATGGAGCCAGGGGCTGACAGTTGGGATCTATCCCAAAGATGCACTCAGGCATCAGGGCCAAGTCCTGCCCAGTCACTGCACACAGTTCAGCCCCAGCAGCAGTGGCATTTTCAGCCTCTCCCTCCAATATTATTTGGGACCCAACAGCTCAAGGCTGTGGAATTTTAGCTCCAAGGGTGGAGGGCACGGAACAGCTGCACACACCTTGGCTGCCTTGGCCCAGCACACACTCACTGCACCTGCAGCCTTTGAACAACTTCTTCTAGTTGATCCCAGAGACAACAACTGCATATTGTTCATAAAACCAGTATAATTACTGTGATCAGTGGATGGATTAAAGTGTTCAAAAACTTTGTAGCAGGTGGTGAGAATCTTGTAAATACGTCCCACCAGTGGGGAGCAGGGACTTGTTCTACCTGATGCCCAAAATCATTAATTGACCCCTATAATTACTGTTTGCATTTGGTGATCAAGTCAAGTCTTATTTCAAAGTTGTAAGGCAATAATTTGCACTTACATCCAAAGAAACCCCTGGTTTACTTACATTGAAGTGTCTTATTTTTCCAGCATGGTATCAGTTGGTGCACTGCAGAAATTCAGGAGACAAAATCCAGTTAATTTTTGCAATCCAGGATGTGAATACAGCCCTCCAGATCAGTTCATTGGTACTCATTAAGTCCTTCTGTGCCTCATTTCTTTGTATTACAATATACACACCATGGCATGTGCACTCAGCCCAGTTCATAAGTTACTGCTGTTCCCCTGTGCACAAAAATTACATCTTGGGGAACCATTAGAGAGCTGCCCAAACTCCCCATCCCATTCTGGAGTGAAGGGTGGGGGGTAAATACAGTGGGCATCCCTTGTGCTCCTAAATTCAGCACTCGGGACACACCTGGCCCAGCTCTTTGCCATTGGTTACCAAACAATTCCATGTCTCCACTGCCAACAAATCCAATACCAGCTCCTGTTCCTCCCAGTCCCCTGTCCCCCCAGCCTCACTGCCGGGGGCAAGATTGGAGCACTGGAATCAGAGTGGGGAAAGGAATTCTATTATCCTGATGATGTTGGGCTGCAGGACACAGGCAGCAGGTACCCAACAGTTGGACCGATATTCGCCTCGGGAGGATGGTGCCAAACTGTGCCATCCCCTGCCCCAGCTGATCCCTTTGCTCTTTTGGCAGCACTTCCCAGAACAGCCCAGCAGGCAGAGCCCAGGGGACGGCCCTGCTGCTGTGACACTGGGGCTGGGACTGGCACCGCTCACACAGGGGGACAACGATGCCAGGGAGACCCCCCGGACCCAGCCCCGTAAGGGAAACTACAGCACTGCATGGCAACAGTGCTCCCAGCCCCTGGAATCACATCCATCCAATCCCACTGAGGGCACCAACAGCCGCCCGCACAATGAGCCCGACAGACCCCGGCCCTGCCAGAGAGTCCCCCCGGGCACAAAGGGACACTGACCCCTGGGCAAGGGCCACTTGCTTCCCACGTCACCTTGTCCTGGGGTCCTGGTTTGGAGCTGCTTTTCCATCTCCATCCAAATCAAACCAAGGCACCCAACCCAGGCACCTTTTCCAGGGAACTGCCCGGGGCAACAGCATCACCCAGAGGGACCACAAGGGCTGTGAGGATGGCCAGGATCCACAGTTTCTGTAAGATATCAAGCTACAACATGGCAATATCATTCCCTCCACTAACATTTATTCACAGGAACATATTCCCATTTTCCTTGTCTGCATTTAATCACTAATTCCGTGATGGTGTCACTTGGGAGCCAAGTAGCCAAACCACTGCCAACTGACCCCAAATCCCTACAAACCTGACACTGCCCTAGTTCTTCCTGTTTAATTCCCACAGATACAGTGTCTCATTCAGCACATGGACTACTTTTGCCTCCCCCCATCATGATTTCAAACTCCCTCTGGCACGGGTTATAAGCTCCTGCTTTCCAAAAGTGCTTCCCACTGACAGATGTGGCTGACCCAGCAGTGAGCCATGCATGCTCCCTCTCTGCTCCCAGCACTTGCTCTGGGGCTTTTCCCCATTTCCCAGTGATTTGTGCTCACTGTCCAGGGGATCTACACTTGTTGCTTCAACCACAGGGCCGGGGCCAACTCCCTCCCGAGGCCTCGCTCCTGCCCCGACCCCTGCTCTGGCTCTGCCTTGGATCCACCATCTCCATTCCATGGGGCTGCCTTCCTGAGCAGGGCCTGGCCTGGGCATCCTGGAGGAGCTTTTTACCCAAGGCCCTAGGGGGATTTCAGGCCCTCTTAGCATTTGTTAAGTTCCCACTAAAGCCCAAGAACATACTCAGAGCTGCTTCTCCAACAGGGTCTATCTTGGGCTGGCTTCCAGTAACTTCCTATTCCCATGTCCTAAGGGCACTTCCTTCCAACCTGTAACAGTTCATTAGGATACATGCCCAGATTAAAGACAAGTGCCACAAGCATTCAAACACACAAAATATCTTTATTGCAGTGAGAACAATAATAAATAATAAACTTAGCAAAGAGAATCAAAAGTTAAAAAAGGATACAAATGAACTGCCTTATTGTGTGGCATTAAAACAAATACTAAGAACAGCATTCAATACAGTACAATATTAACTAGTAAAAAGGGAGTTAAAGGGATACCAAAAAGGATCTTAACACAATATTATGGATAACTATTAACACAATATTTGGTTAGTAATAGGGGAAATTAAAGGGAAAATATTATGAATACTAAATAAAGGGTATTAAAGGAACACTAAAGGATATTTAAAGCCTTTTTTCCCCAATTGCTTCCTATCACTAACCTGTGCCCACCCCCCCAGCCAGGCAGGGCTGTCAGGATCTGCAGCAGCTGGTCGGTGCCCATCCCTTAGCGGGCGTCCCCGCGGAGCAACACAGGCTCGGTGGCAGGATGAGGATCGCTCAGCTCAGCAGTCCTGACAGCCCATTTGATCAGCTCCACATTACACCACGTAGGGCCAGGACGCAGTGTAAGGGGAGGCCTGAATGGCAGCCAAACCCCGCCTGATCATTGCCTGGTGGCAACAGTCTGGGCCTGCCCTACTTGTAGGGCAAGGGGCCAGCCACCCCTGCCCACATCATCTTCCTCTCACCATCATCTTTCTCACCCCTAGGGATGACCTCTCCCATGGTGTTTCAAGGGTAGATGTACCTACCTTGCAAGATGTAGCAGAACCAAGGAAGAACTCAGCTCTCATAACAGGGGATATCAGGCTGACTTGCTGAAAAGCACCATGGACCTTACAATTAGCTTGTGCCATCAAGTTACATTGTACCACACTCGAGCTGGTTTCACATCCTAATAGGATTTCTTTCTCACACCTCTATGCTCCATTGATCATCTAATTCAAAAGTACCCCCCTTACACGACCCTACTTCTGCCAGAGGCTCCAATTGCACTGCCAGAGGCATCATTAGCACTGGTAGGAACCTTCAGTTCCCCCTCTGCAGCTCGTATTGGCCACAGGTCTGGAGCCTGTTGAATTGCTCCCTGAGCTGTTTCTAACCCTCCCTGCTGCTCATTTCCCACTCAAACTCACACTTCTGCCCTGGGACTCTATAGCCCAGGCCAAGGATTGGTCCCAAAGGAGGACCTTGTTGTCACCAAAAGCCAAACCAACCAATAAACTGCTGGGCTTCCACCTTGCTCTGGGAGTGACAAAGCCTGAAGTCTCCTGCCTAGTCCTGGGCAATACTTCCTGGGGACCACAACACCTCTGAGATCCTAAAAATATCACAGGTTGGGCAGGTGCTTGAATTTTGTCTGGATTAACTCCCCCCCTTCCTTTCCATGTGCTGCCCTACTCATTCTAATGGTGCTTGTACTCCCTGAACCATTCCCTCACCCATCCAACCATCCCTTGTCCCCTCTCTGACAAGGACAGTGGGTCCAGGTGTTCTGCCACGCTCCCAGGGCACAGGGTGGGACTGTGGAGCCACCCTCGAGGGGGGAAACGTGCCCTGCCTGCCCTGCCCAGGGAAAGGGAACTGCCCCCAGGGTTCCCCAGCACAAGGCACCCTTGGGAATATCCACTGCAATGGGACACTCAGGGACAGCAACAAGCACTGCACGAGGCTGCTCTGGCACAGGACCAATTTTAAGCTCAGCTTTTCTCTGGACCACTGCACTTGGTTTCCCACCTCATCCTGCAGTCAGAACTTGCTCTCCTTGTAACTTTTTAGGGTGACCATAAATTACAGAGGCCTCTGCTCCAGCACCCACAAGGGCCTGAACCATCTGACAGGATCCATTTTTCCAGGGAATTCAAAGCTCCACCTGAGGACCAGGGTCTTTTCTCACCCATCCTTGTGCTGCAGCTTGGCCTCCATCTCACTCTGCTTTCAGTTCTCTCCATGGTTGAACATTGGCAGCCCTGGCCCCGGGCAGAGCTCGGCATCCTGATCCCATCCCTCCTGGCCCCAGAACCGCTGACTCAGCAATGGGGGGCCCTCCATTGCCAAGGGCACGGTCCCGTCGGGGCTCACGGGGGGAGCAGGAGGTCGAAGGCTCCATCCCTGCTGCTACAACCTTCCACCACTACAGCCAACAGAGGGGCCTCTCCAGCCCTGCCTCCCAAGGCATCCTGAACTAACACATCCCAACTCCACAGGACAAACTGCTCCCTCTCTGCACAGTCCAGTCTACTCTCAGCAATGCCTGAATCCATTGCAGGGACCTTGCTTTGAGCTCCCCAGGGCCGGGCACCCCGAGGATCTCCCCGAATAATCCTTTCGGTGCGCGCTGGAGTCCTCGGGGTGCCCCAACCCGGGGGGCACCAACAGCACTGTCCCTCCAGGGGGGCCCAATTTGGTACTAAAATGCAGGGGGATCTTGCCTGTGTCCCAGACTGGTCCAGGGATCTGAGGCCCTTCCCGAGAAAATCTCGGTGCCGGCGTGAAGGGCCAGAGATCCCTTGGAGCCACGGGAGAGCAGGCACAGAGTTCCTCCTGGGGGGGCAATTTTCCTGCCTGAACTCAGCTCTTCAAAGAAGCCTCTAAAACTCAATTGGTGAGTTTTAGAAGCCAGGCATTCCTTGCTTACAACACCCTGCCATGATCCCAGCCCAACGGGTGCCCTGGCAATCAACACTGTGTGCCCTTTGGGAGCTATATCCATTGCAGCTGATGGGAGGGATGAGCATTACAGGAGGGTTCATTTTCCTTCCCTGCATTCCTATTCCATATTCAGGACATTTTCCAACACTCATTACCATACACACCTACCCTTAGAAGGTTTCCAAGGGGCTTCACCGAGGGCCTTCCCAGGTCTGCTCTGTCTGGAGCCCTCAAAGTCCTCAGTGCCTGCCTGAGGAACCTCAACACAACTCACCTGCTTACACAGCAACTTGCTGCTGCTTGGCTGCTGCCTCACTTCCCTTCTTCCTTCTTTCTTCACCTCCCTTGCTTGGTCCCTTTCAATCCCTTGGCTCAGCTCTGTGCACTTTCCAGGCTACATCCCACTGCAAAAAGGATCAGCTCTTGTTACATCTCAACACTTAGAGAGCATTCCCCCATTTATTCTTGACAGTCAGCCATTAGGCCAGTGTCTCATTATTTAAAGCAGAGTTTGACTCCTCAGTGACAACAACTGACAGCCCTGAATCCTAACACAGGCTGAGACACAAACACGGATGGGAACTCTGAAGGATCCACTTTGTTCTGCTCACCAACCAAAAGGAGCTTTCTGAACTCAAGAAGAAGAGACCCCAGGTGCTTTTTCTGCAACTTCAGCTGCTACCAATGTGACCCACAAGACCTGGAAAGGCCCTTCCCACTTCACCTGCAGAGCTGGCAGTGCCACCACTGGACACGGACCCAGTGGCTGGGCAGGAACGGAGGGGCTGGGGCGTCCAATCCATCGGCCCAGGCGGCACCAGGAGTTCCTGGAGTTCCTGAGGGGAGAGCCTCAAGACAACAAAAGATTAGGAAAAGGATCATTTTAAACTTCAATATGTATATCTCTGGGAAGATGGGGAGTTTGACAAAGCCTACTGGTGCAACAAGGACACACTCAAGGCTATCTATTAAAAGCACCTACCAGCACTCAAAAGCTATCACTGTCCTTCTTGCAGGGGGAACTCAGAAAACTCTGTTTGCCAAGAGCTTCCAGGAGGATTTCCAGCTTTTTGGGCTCTCTTTTAACCATTTTTCCCATCACTGTAGCTGGGACTGTCACCTGCCCTACAGGGGGAACAGCCCACACAGTTCACTTGCAGGGATGCCATTAACTCAAAGTCCCTTGTTGGGGGGTCACTGCACACCTTGGCCTTTGTTTGCCCTCCCCACCAAAGATGCTTCCAACAGTTCTGAGACATCTGGCAGACCCAGAGCTCTCCTCAGGGAATGCTTCAGCTGCTTAAAGGTTGCCCTTGCACCATCTAGCCAAGGCAGCAAATGCTTACAGGCTGTTGGAAAAGTTGGCAGAACAGTCTTACCACACATCCAGAGGGAGCAATCCAGAGTCCATCCTGTCCTACCATTCCCAGCAAGGCAGTTCATGGGCTGTCTGGGGCTCAGGAGGAGTCAGGGGGCTTCTTTTCTTCCTTCCTGCTTTCCAGGTTTTCTCCTGCCAAAGCAAAGGTTTCTTGGCTTTCCTTGCTCAAGGAGATGCAGCAAAGGCCATCTTTTAAATCCAATACTGGAAACTGCTTCAGGTTGTCATTGAAGGGGGTTCTCTCAGGTCCTGCACTGATCAATCATCTTGGACATTGGTTTTCTTGGCAGGTTCTTGCATTCACGTCCTACAAGCAAACCAGGATGAGCAAATTTAGCTGTTACTGCAACCAATCCAAGCGGGAATTCTGATTTTAGAGGGTACTGGGTTTGCCTTACCAGGAGAGATCCCACATCAGGGGTAATACCTACACGTTCTGCCCTCTTCCACTCTCCTGCAGTTCCACTGGCCCACACCACAGGAACAACTGCAGCTGCCACTTCAGTCGGGACCTTGCTGCTGACAGGAGTTATTCCCTGCACAACAAGAGCTGCTGCTTGGACACATTTAGTTCCAGCAATTACAGTTTCAACATCCCCAGTTTTCCATTTCATTTCTGCCTCAACTTTTCCAGTCCATCTCTTCCTAGCACAGGTTTGGGTGAGTTTGGCAATGAGACAAACTGAGAAATTCCCCAATGTTTTCCCAGTTTAACCCCTGTCACACCAATCACCTTAACACTGCCAGTCCTTCATTCTCCCTCTATTATGTTAAGGCCTGAGGAAGTTGAACCCGTGTCTGACCAGGACACATGCAAACCAAATGCTGGGGAATGGAACACACACCTGGCACTCCTGCAGCTCTTACCATTACATTCCAGAGAAAACAGCCAATTGGACCATCACTGCTCATTTCTTAATCCCAATCCCACACTGCTTTGGCACTTGGAGCACCACTTTTAGAACCCAATTACAGTCCATTAGAGAGCTCCATGTCTAGCAGGGACAGGGACCCCTGGGATACTCTCAGCAATGCCTGAATCCATTGCAGGGACCTTGCTTTGAGCTCCCCAGGGCCGGGCACCCCGAGGATCTCCCCGAATAATCCTTTCGGTGCGCGCTGGAGTCCTCGGGGTGCCCCAACCCGGGGGGCACCAACAGCACTGTCCCTCCAGGGGGGGCCCAATTTGGTCTCAAGGCTTCAATGGACAGCCCAAAAGCCATTTCAAGAGCCCTTCTCCTTGGAACCCCCCAACGGGTATGGGGAGGAAGCCACAAGAAGGCCTCATTTCTAAAGGCAGGGGGATCTTGCCTGTGTCCCAGACTGGTCCGGGGATCTGAGGCCCTTCCCGAGAAAATCTCGGTGCCGGCGTGAAGGACCAGAGATCCCTTGGAGCCACGGGAGAGCAGGCACAGAGTCCCTCCGGGGGGGCCAATTTTCCTGCCTCAATTCAGCTCTTCAAAGAAGCCTCTGAGACTCAGCTGGTGAGTTTTAGAAGCCAGGCATTCCTTGCTTACAACACCCTGCCATGATCCCAGCCCCACGGGTGCCCTGGTAATCAACACTGTGTGCCCTTTGGGAGCTATATCCACTGCAGCTGATGGGAGGGATCAGCATTACAGGAGGGTTCATTTTCCTTCCCTGCATTCCTGTTCCACATTCAGGACATTTTCCAACACTTATTACCATACACACCTACCCTTAGAAGGTTTCCAAGGGGCTTCACCAAGGGCCTTCCCAGGTCTGCTCTGTCTGGAGCCCTCAAAGTCCTCAGTGCCTGCCTTAGGAACCTCAACACAACTCACCTGCTTACACAGCAACTTGGTGCTGCTTGGCTCATGCCTCAGTTCCCTTCTTCCTTCTTTCTTCACCTCCCTTGCTTGGTCCCTTTCAAACCCTTGGCTCAGCTCTCTGCAGTTTCCAGGCTACATCCCACTGCAAAAAGGATCAGATCTTGTTACATCTCAACATGCACATATCATTCCCACTTTACCCTAAGGATCCACTTTGTTCTGCTCACCAACCAAAAGGAGCTTTCTGAACTCAAGAATAACAGACCCCAGGTCCTTTTTCTGCAACTTCAGCTGCTATCAATGTGACCCACAAGACCTGGAAAGGCCCTTCCCACTTCACCTGCAGGGCTGGCAGTGCCACCACTGGACACGGACCCAGTGGCTGGGCAGGAACGGAGGGGCTGGGGCGTCCAATCCATCGGCCCAGGCGGCACCAGGAGTTCCTGGAGTTCCTGAGGGGAGAGCCTCAAGACAACAAAGGATTAGGAAGATCACTTTTTCCTTTCATTGGTCTTTCTCCTGGAATATGGGGAGTTGGACAAGGCCTACTGGTGCAACAAGGACACACTCAAGGCTATCTATTCAAAGGATCTACCAGCACTCAAAAGCTGTCACTGTCCTTCTGTCAGGAGGACTGTCCTTCTGTCAGCAAACCCTGTTTGCGAAGAGCCTCCTGGAGGATTTCCAGCTTTTTGGGCTCTCTTTTAACCATTTTTCCCATCACTGTAGCTGGGACTACCACCTGCCCTACAGGGGGAACAGCCCACACAGTTCACTTGCAGGGATGCCATTAACTCAAAGTCCCTTCTCAGGGGGTCACTGCACACCTTGTCCTTTGTTTGCCCTCCCCACCAAAGATGCTTCCAACAGTTCTGAGACATCTGGCAGACCCAGAGCTCTCCTCAGGGAATGCTTTAGCTGCTTAAAGGCTGCCCTTGCACCATCTAGTCAAGGCAGCAAATGCTTACAGGCTGTTGGAAAAGTTGGCAGAACAGTCTTACCACACATCCAGAGAGAGCAATCCAGAGTCCAGCCCGTCCTACCATTCCCAGCAAGGCAGTTCATGGGCTGTCTGGGGCTCAGGAGGAGTCAGGGAGCTTCTTTTCTTCCTTCCCGCTTTCTGGATTTTCTCCTGCCAAAGCAAAGGTTTCTTGGCTTTCCTTGCTCAAGCAGATGCAGCAAAGGCCATCTTTGCAATCCAATACTGGAAACTGCTCGAGGTTGTCATTCAAGGTGCTTCTCTCAGGTCCCGCACTGATCAATCATCTTGGCCACTGGTTTTCTTGGCAGGTTCTTGCATTCACGTCCTACAAGCAAACCAGGATGAGCAAATTTAGCTGTTACTGCAACCAATCCAAGCTGGAATTCTGATTTTAAAGGGTACTGGGTTTGCCTTACCAGGAGAGATCCCACATCAGGGGTAATACCTACAGGTTCTGCCCTCTCCCACTCTCCTGCAATTCCACTGGCCCACACCACAGGAACAACTGCAGCTGCCACTTCAGTCGGGACCTTGCTGCTGACAGGAGTTATTCCCTGCACAACAAGAGCTGCTGCTTGGACACATTTAGTTCCAGGAATTACAGTTTCATTATCCCCAGTTTTCCATTTCATTGCTGCCTCAACTTTTCCAGTCCATCTCTTCCTAGCACAGGTTTGGGTGAGTTTGGCAAAGAGACCAACCGAGGAATTCCCCAATGTTTTCCCAGTTTCACCCCTGTCACACCAATCACCTTAACACTGCCAGTCCTTCATTCCCTCTTTGTTGTGTTAAGGACTGAGGAAGTTGGACCTGTGTCTGACCAGGACATGTGCAAACCAAATGCTGGGGAATGGAACACACACCTGGCACTCCTGCAGCTCTTACCATTACATTCCAGAGAAAACAGCCAATTGCACCATCACTGCTCATTTATTAATCCCAATCCCACACTGCTTTGGCACTTGGAGCACCACTTTTAGAACCCAATTACAGCCCATTAGAGAGCTCCATGTCTAGCAGGGACAGGAACCCCTGGGATACTCTCAGCAATGCCTGAATCCATGGCAGGGACCTTGCTTTGAGCTCCTCAGGGCCGGGCACCCCGAGGATCTCCCCGAATAATCCTTTCGGTGCGCGCTGGAGTCCTCGGGGTGCCCCAACCCGGGGGGCACCAACAGCACTGTCCCTCCAGGGGGGCCCAATTTGCTCCTAAAATGCAGGGGGATCTTGCCTGTGTCCCAGACTGGTCCGGGGATCTGAGGCCCTTCCCGAGAAAATCTCGGTGCCGGCGTGAAGGGCCAGAGATCCCTTGGAGCCACGGGAGAGCAGGCACAGAGTCCCTCCTGGGGGGCCAATTCTGCTGCCTGAATTCAGCTCTTCAAAGAAGCCTCTAAGACTCAGCTGGTGAGTTTTAGAAGCCAGGCATTCCTACCCACTTTGAGATATTTTAAGAGCTTACTGAGTTAAAAAACATCAAGGTTTTTCAGGGACATCTGACTTTTAACAGACAGCCCCTTTCTCCTTTCAGTACAAAATTATTTTCATGGAATCATTTAATAGGGAGTGCCCAGGAACCCCAGACTGTGCTTTCCAGAACAGAAAATAAACAGAGGGAAGGAGCATTGCACGAGTGTAACATACTCCAGAACACACCTGACTTTACTTTTACTCTGTATGTTCAAATGTAGCACAAGACAAAACCTCCAGCAGGAGAGCTGGCACATTACCCATGGTACCCTCAAAGCCCCTCTCATGAGGGCTGTAGGAAAACTGCAGTTGTGCGAGTCCCTTTTGCCTGCAGATAGCTGGGGATCCTCTCCATCCACCTCGTGCTCTCCCAACAGCAGAAAGGGGAACCTCAGGGACACGGTGGCACTCGACATCCTGCTGAGAGAGCAAGGAAACCTTTAGCATAAAGGGGAGTTGGAATCTAAAACTTCCTTTCCTGGGAAAGGAAGCTTGTGAAGCTTTGTGAAGCCTGCAACCAAGAGGGGGAAAATTTGCATCTCCTTTGGTGCAGGTGTCAACAGAGGCCAACAGAGCTTCCACCTTTTTCAGACAACCAGCCCCACAGCCCTGCCACGGCTCTCCCAGGCGCACCCGGCAGGTAAGGACCTTACCCGGCCCCCGCTGCCCAGCACAAGGCGCCCCTAAACGCCCCCCGGCTCCCCCGGTCCATAACCCAGCGGCCAAGGCGCTCTCCCCTCCGCAGCCCGGGCAGCAGCGGGGCCGCGCCCTCAGCCCTCACACACAACCGACCGCACCCGCCCCGCCGGCCCTTTATACCGCGGGCCGCCAGCGCTGCCCAATCAGCGCTCGAGCGCCGCCGCCCAATCCCAGCCCGCCTGGCCCTGCGGCCCCGCCCCGCCCGCTCAGCTGAGGGAGATCGGGAACTGGGGACAGGAACCTGCTACTGGGGGAGACAGCCTGGAGATGGAATTGCACACGGGCACCTGAAGCCCAGGCGATTTGCTTGCCTTGGCAAGGCCCTGCCACAGGAAATCTTGCTCCCAGTCACAGGAAATCTCTGTTTCCCTGCCCATCCCTGGAGACAGGTGGCCCCTAAAATCCCCGGCAATCAGGAAGCACAGGCTGGAGGAGCTGGCAGGACCCAGTGGCCGTGTGTGCTGTGTGACACCGTGTCCTGCAGCCCCACGGACCTGCACAGCAGGGACAGGTCCTGGCAGCGTTTCAGTGCCGAGGCCAAAGCTGGGGCTCAGGGACAGCTGGGGCACGTGGCAGCTCTGGGAATCTCTGCCATGGATGGCTGGGCATTCCAGGACTGCCTGCTGGGCAAAGGAGCTTCTCTGCAGACTGTGGAACCAACAGGTCTCATGGACTGTAAGAAGCCAGAACTGCTACAGGACTGGAGAGGAATCTGGGTCAGAAGAGACAGTTCAAGGTCTCTAAGTCTGACCTCCTGCTCAGGCCACAGTCACCAATGGGATCGCACCGGGCTGCTCAGGGAGGGATCCAGTCATGTTTTGAAACATTCCACGGATGGGGATACCACAACCTCCCCAGGCAACCCGTTCCATGAGCGACTGTCCTGACAAAATACCTCCCCTCCTATGCGTTTGGCAGCAACAGCTGGGCTGGCAGGAGCAGAACCTCCCTGCTGGGCCATTCTCCAGCAGCCCAAGTGCCCTGCACAGGGCTTGGTGCGGAGGCCTGGGCGGCTCGTTCCTCCAGCTGGGCATTTTAGGAGCTGCCCTTGCCCCGTCACTGCCAAGTCCCTCTGGCAGTGGTGCAGCTCCTCAGCTGGAGTGCCTCTGAGGGACCCCCGGCCACGTTTCCCAGCAGCTGAAGGAAGGGAGGGTCACCCCCCAAGCTGGGCTGCCTTTCTCTCGCTGCCTTTTCCCCACCTTTACACTGCAGTGACAAGAGCTGCACTTTCCCAGGGAACGGGGCAGTGACAGGGCAGAGCAGCAGGCAGGAACCCCCTTCTTTTCTGCAGGCCAATGACTAACTGTGTGTGAAGGGACAGCGACTCTGGTACCAACTCCACCTCCCACTTCTTGTCACAGATCGATCTGAGGCACTTGTCAGGTCAATACCTGCTCTTTTCAGGAGCACCAGGCTTCTGGTCAGCATTGTAGCCCATGAATCCCTCTAGGTGTTAAATCAGCCTCTCTGTCCTGATTCTTCTCATGAAGAATTAGCATTTAATGAGATCTACAAATTATCCTGAGAGGGTCTATGTTACAAGCTCAGTTTGGCAGTGTTGCTATCCTGGAAAGTGTGGAACAGTGACTGTCAGTTCTCCTTATGCTGCTCTTAAACACCATCCCTACATTCCCAGGAGAACTCTGGAGGGAGAGACAGAGAGTTTAAAACATGAAACCTTGGCATCGCAATTGTTATTTCTAAGGATGTGTTTCTATCTGATACAGTTGTTGGGGCGATTACTCTGGAGAGTGTTTTGTACCTCAGGCAGTAAGTCTGGTGTATCAGCCTCCTCGTGAGCAGGAACCAGCACATTCCCCAAAGGAATGTTCTGTCAGACTCTGTCAAACACAGCACGGAGGTGAGCAGGAGTGGTGCTTGTGCACAGCTGAAGTGAAGCACCCTTGGATTCGAACTGCTCTGGGAGACCTTTGTTGAGATGGGTATTTCTGCACAGCTTCTTGTGCCATGTTGAATTTAGAGATGAGCTGATAAAGGCAGTGACACTGTTCTGTCATCACTGAGCTTTTGAGGATTTCAAACCCCTTACTCTTAAGTCCAGGGGCTCGTTCCCGGGGGTCCGTGCTCGGGGGTTTGTTCCCGGGGCTCGTTGCCGGGTCCCGCCCGTGCCCGCTGCGGGTCCTGGCCGGTGCCGCCTCTCGCCCGGCAGGCGGAGTGGGGGCCCCGCGGCGGGAGGACCGAGGTGGGATTGGGGCTGGGACCCCCCCAGGGAACGGGACACGGTCCCGCTCGGGCCGGGGGAGCCGGGGCTGTGCCTTGGCACGGGAGAGCGGTGACCCCGGTGGGCACGGCCGGGACTGCAGCCCCGGGGCGCGACCCAAAAGCGGGGGATGGACCCCAAACCACGGCTGGGATGCGAGAGTGTGTCGTGGGTGGCCATAACCACTTGTCCCTCCCGCAGTCCTCGGCCCTGTCGCTCAAGTCCTGCAGTGCGGACTCGCCGTTCCCGGTAGTTGGAGAGGGCTCCCATCCCCGGGCAGCCCCAACGCCCCTAAATCCCGCAGCTCCTGCTCCCGATCCCGGGGTGCCGGGTCTCCTCGTCCCGCCCCTGCCGCAGCTATCTGGACGAGTACGGCAGCAGCTACAGCCAGGCGCCCCTGCCTGTGCTCCTGGGCTCCACCAGGACCTTCCTCTCCATGGTCTCCACCTGCTGCATCTCCCCTGCACCCACCGCCTGCTTCCTGAAGGAGGTGACACCCCTGGCACCAGTGGGCTCATCTCCGTGCTGCTCCTTGCCAATCCAGGCGAACCAATGACGCCTGCTTCCAAATTGCCAGCCACTCCCCCATACCACCACAGTGATCCTCAGATCTCAATTCAATCAGACAAGACTCGACACATAAGGAGCGAAAATGGACATGAACTCTCCCATAAATGGATAAAGCTACTTTATTTTCAGTATACATTTCATTTTGAAAAATATAAATGCTAAAGTATCTCATCATTTCATCTTTTGATTCCATAAAAGTCACAATAGAAAGCTTCATAAAACTGTAAAATACTATAATGTTATAAGGAAGTTCATGGTTTATATTACTGGAAAAAAAAATCACTTTAATAATATTTGAAACGTTTTCCTCTTGGTCCTGCTGCATTGCTGGGTCTGGGGCCGAGAAGCTGAGTAGCCAAGATTTTGGGTAAATTCCACAGATGATGGTGTGGGATGCAGGAGAATGCGGATCACATCCCGTCTCCTTCACAGCAAAGATTACTCATAAAAAATAAAACCCATAAAACCAACATAACCCTAAAGCAGCCAGATGCTTCGGAGCAGAAGGTGTTAATGGAACCGATCCAGCCCTGTGCCACGTCCTGGAGATTGTGGTGTGGTGGGTTTGGTTTTTTGTAAAAATCACATCATATATGGTACAATACATTTTTTACAGAAAGCCTGGCATCTAGAAATAAGAGGTAGAACTTTTAGATACTTCTGTATCTAAAACCCACAGAGCAATGCTCCGTGTTGCCCAAGGCCTCTCTATGCCACCAAAAGGAAAGGGACTTGGGTCCCAGCTCTTAAACCCGAAGGATAATTTAAGGATTTATCACCTAGGGGTTTAGGTCCTACTCCCAGGAATTACCAGTCTGGCAGCAGCACTAATTTATTGCTCTGATTTGTATTTCTCCCCTCCCAACTCACAACAAAACAGTATAGGACAGCCTTAGTATATTAAAAAGTCAGCCCAAAGGCAAAAAAGCCAAGGTCAGCTGTGATTCCTCACTTAAAAGAGGAAAATGTAAAGTGGGAATGACTGAAACTAAAGATTACAATCAGCATTTATGGATATTAACATGAGAAATTAAAACCAAGAGAAGAGCACAAAAGCAAATCATCTAAGAAGGGAAATAAGTTAATGACCAACTGATCCCTGCCTGGGCAGCTTAATGACACAAATAATTAATTACTCTGTTAAGTGCTGATTTTTTTTGCAACTGCTTGGCACCTAAGGAAACAAACAGTGACAGGACAGCGCTGCAAATCCAGAACACCAGACTCAGAGGAAAAACATAAATCCCACCATCAGCAGGTTAACACCAAGAGGAGGGGAGGGGAGTGGAGGGGAGAAAAGCACTTAAGCTGGAGGCACCAGAAGGAACAACATTGATTTTGTAACCAGCAAAGGAAAAAAAAACCAAAACAAAACAAAAAGCTCACAAAAGCAAAATCTGTCATAAAGCAGAGGCCTGGAAATTAAAAAAGAGAGGAAAAAAAATAGAACAAGAAAAAGTACTTCTCAAGTAAAAGGAAAGATTAAAAAATAATAAAAAAAATCACTCTGAATATATAGATACATATTTGTAGTGCAAGTCAGAGTCAAGCAGGCATGCGAGAGGTTAGTTCTACTCACTGTCGGCAGGTTTGCTATCACTTAGGAAAGGTTCCTGCTCCATGATGTCCATTGGTATTTTAATCCTTGGGACTTTTTCTGAGTCGGGGCAGTCAGACTGTGAAAGAAACGTGTAAAAGCTCTTAGAACATTCCCACTGCTCTCTCTCTTATCGTCTCCCACACATTAAAATTATCCTTCACATAGTTTCTGTAGGAACGGGGAAAAGAAAAGAAGGAAAAAGAGAAAAGCATTGTCCAGCTTAGTTTTAGTTGCCTGCTGGATTCCACTGGTTCCCCACTGCACCCCACTTCCCCTTGTCCTTCACACTCCAAAAGTAAAACAGACTGAAAGGATAATCTTGTGGAATTGTAAATTAACACAGATCTTCCCCTTTCCCACCCCACCAGCTTTTAAGACACCATCCCATTCTACTTGGAGTCGGCTGCAGGAAATACAGACAGAAAACGGATCTGTGGGCAGACACAGCAGGGCACTGGTTGCTGGGAAAGCTCATCCAAACCCTTTATCCTACTGGCATTTCTGTAAAACCCCTTAGTTGTTCCCAGTTGCTCTATGAGGGCAGAGGTTCCGTGTGCTGGGCTGGTTCAGCAACTCCTCTTTAATTGGGGTAAAGCCCAGCCTCAGTTACACCTCTAGTTCATCAATTCCAGGACCCTTGGAGGGATTCAGGATCCCTGGCCTGGCAGGACAAACAGCAACCAGGTCAGGAAGAGGCAAAGGGAAAAGCTGGGGGACCAGCAGGGCTTACACCCCACTGCCTTCTGTCACCCACCTGCTTCTGCTTAGCAGATGGGACTTGGAATTATTCTGCTTTTTTAAAAATAAAGGGAACTTCTCATAGCCAAGGAAAGGCTGATATTGCCTAACTTGGCAAAGGCAGGAAGGTGGGATTTGCAAGAAACATTGGGACAGCAGCCCTGTGCCCCAGGACAGAAAGCCTGTGAGCTTTGGCTTTCAGGTGCAGTGTGTGGCGCAGCCTGGGCACTCTGTGGGGAGTAAGTGGTCTGTTTCCTGGTATTCGAGCAAGCCACATCAGCTCATCTGCACCTAAGGACCTTGTGAGGTAACCAGGAGACGAGTCGAGGTTCTTCCTCGGAGATTTTTACTTCATGGAGGAGCTCCTTTCAGTTCAGCGCAGGTGAACGGAGCTGCACTGCAAGCTCTAATCATCTCCTCATTGAATGCAGCTGAGGGCGTTTGTGGGGGATTTAAACTGCGGGGAGAAACTGCTCTGAGCTCAGCCCGGCTCAGCCCGGCTGCCTTGAGAGGCATAATCAGCTGAGCGGGGGGTGGAGTCCAGGTGGTTTCTGGGTGATAGAAATTGGAGCAGGCAAAGAGGAGTGTGCCATGTTAGTAAGGCAGGGCACTTGGAGCAGCCGGTTGTCCGGGCAGAGGGAGTAAAAGAGAAGAACCACTCTCCTTCCCAGCTGTCTTTGGTGGCCTATGAGGTAGGTCTGCGGCTAAAGGTTTTTCTGGAATAGGACTGAGAGTTTAAGTGGAGCACTTCATCAATAGACGGGGTGCAGTTCAATAATGGAAAGAAAAGCTTTGCCGTGTGTCTCTCAAGTTCAGCTAATGGCCCACTTTTGGTATAAGGTGGGCAGCCAGGGCTTTCTGTGCTGGCACCTTTTCCCTGCGAGGAATCCTCATTTGGGTCGGGTTTGGGGAGGTGTTACAATCTGCTAAAATATTGCAGAAAGAATTTTTATATTCGAATGTTCCCTTGAGCAAAATTAAAAATCATACAAGTTAACTGTTGATGCCAAAACTGCTTTTATTAATTGCTAAGAGATGCAAAGAGGAAGAGGAAAAAATCAGAAAAGGTTAGAAAATGCTAAGATGACTTTTTAGAAGCACAGAAAAAGATTACCACCGAAAAACTACCTATTCGTCTGAGCTGACTTGTGGAGTGGGGGGGGGGGGGAGAGGGAGAGAAAGAAGCAGCTTTCGGCTTTTTTTTTTCTCTCTGGCTCCACCGCTGCTATTCGGTGATGTTATCTCTTTAGCTGCAGGGGGTCTGGAATGCAGCCGGGATGTGGCTTCTCCGCAGCTCACGCCGTCACTCCCCCCGGCCCAGTCTCAGGCTTGTGCAGAGGTCTCGGTCCTGCCGTACCTCTCAGAAATGGGCTTAGGGTGGAAAACTCACCCAGAGTAGCACGGAGGGTCCCGGTGCAATTGCAATTGCAGAGATATGATAAGGCTGGACAATCCCAGGATCCTTTGGCAGGAAAACTCCCGTGGGAAGACTCTGGTGAGAAGTTCTGGTGAAAAACTGACACAGGAGTTTTGGTAGGACGATTTTGACAGGCAGAAACACTGGCGAAACATCCTTTTTGGCATTTGAATATTATCTCTCTGTTACACGGGACAGGAGCCCTGTTTCCCGGGAGAGAAAGCTTGTGAGGTTTGGCTTTCAGATGCAGTGTGTGGCACAGCCTGGGCACTCTATGGGCAGGCAGGGCTTTCTATGCTGGCACCTATTCACAGAGAGGAATCCTCATTGGGATCGGGTTTGGGGGGGGCTAAAAAAACTGCGGATTGGGGCTAACCAAAGGGAAGACAGCAGGCCCTGTTTCCCGGGAGAGAAAGCTTGTGAGGTTTGGCTTTCAGGTGCAGTGTGTGGCACAGCCTGGGGTGTCCGTGGGCAGGCAGGGCTTTCTGTGCTGGCACCTTTTCTCTGCGAGGAATCCTCATTTGGATCGGGTTTTGGGGGGGCTGCTAAAATGGCGGGGCGGGGCTGACCAAAGTGGGGACAGCAGCCCTGTTTCCCGGGACAGAAAGCTTGTGAGGTTTGGCTTTCAGGTGCAGTGTGTGGCACAGCCTGGGCACTCTGTGGGCAGGCCGGGCTTTCGGTGCTGGCACCTTTTCCCTGCGAGGAATCCTCATTTGGATCGAGTTTTGGGGGGGCTGCTAAAATGGTGGGGCGGGGGTGACCAAAGGGGGGACAGCAGCCCTGTTTCCCGGGACAGAAAGCTTGTGAGGTTTGGCTTTCAGGTGCAGTGTGTGGCACAGCCTGGGCACTCTGTGGGCAGGCAGGGCTTTCTGTGCTGGCACCTTTTCCCTGCGAGGAATCCTCATTTGGATCGGGTTTTGGGGGGGCTGCTAAAATGGCGGGGCGGGGCTGACCAAAGGGGGGACAGCAGCCCTGTTTCCCGGGACAGAAAGCTTGTGAGGTTTGGCTTTCAGGTGCAGTGTGTGGCACAGCCTGGGCACTCTGTGGGCAGGCAGGGCTTTCTGTGCTGGCACCTTTTCCCTGCGAGGAATCCTCATTTGGGTCGGGTTTGGATCGGGTGGCCGGCAATGGAGGGGCGGGGCTGACCAAGGGGGGGGACAGCAGCCCTGTTTCCCGGGACAGAAAGCTTGTGAGGTTTGGCTTTCAGGTGCAGTGTGTGGCACAGCCTGGGGTGTCCGTGGGCAGGCAGGGCTTTCTGTGCTGGCACCTTTTCCCTGCGAGGAATCCTCATTTGGATCGGGTTTTGGGGGGGCTGCTAAAATGGCGGGGCGGGGGTGACCAAAGAGGGGACAGCAGCCCTGTTTCCCGGGACAGAAAGCTTGTGAGGTTTGGCTTTCAGGTGCATTGTGTGGCGCAGCCTGGGGTGTCCGTGGGCAGGCAGGGCTTTCTGTGCTGGCACCTTTTTCCTGCGAGGAATCATCATTTGGATCGGGTTTAGGGGGGGCTGCTAAAATGGCGGGGGGGAGCTGACCAAAGCGGGGACAGCAGCCCTGTTTCCCGGGACAGAAAGCTTGTGAGGTTTGGCTTTCAGGTGCAGTGTGTGGCACAGCCTGGGCACTCTGTGGGCAGGCAGGGCTTTCTGTGCTGGCACCTTTTCCCTGCGAGGAATCCTCATTTGGATCGAGTTTTGGGGGGGCTGCTAAAATGGCGGGGCGGGGGTGACCAAAGTGGGGACAGCAGCCCTGTTTCCCGGGAGAGAAAGCTTGTGAGGTTTGGCTTTCAGGTGCATTGTGTGGCTCAGCCTGGGCACTCTGTGGGCAGGCAGGGCTTTCTGTGCTGGCACCTTTTCCCTGCGAGGAATCCTCATTTGGATCTGGTTTGGATCGGGTGGCCGGCAATGGCGGGGCGGGGCTGACCAAAGGGGGGACAGCAACCCTGTTTCCCGGGACAGAAAGCTTGTGAGGTTTGGCTTTCAGGTGCAGTGTGTGTCACAGCCTGGGGTTTCCGTGGGCAGGCAGGGCTTTCTGTGCTGGCACCTTTTCTCTGCGAGGAATCCTCATTTGGATCGGGTTTTGGGGGGGCTGCTAAAATGGCGGGGCGGGGCTAACCAAAGGGGGGACAGCAGCCCTGTTTCCCGGGACAGAAAGCTTGTGAGGTTTGGCTTTCAGGTGCAGTGTGTGGCACAGCCTGGGCACTCTGTGGGCAGGCAGGGCTTTCTGTGCTGGCACCTTTTCCCTGCGAGGAATCCTCATTTGGGTCGGGTTTGGATCGGGTGGCCGGCAATGGCTGGGCGGGGGTGACCAAAGGGGGGACAGCAGCCCTGTTTCCCGGGACAGAAAGCTTGTGAGGTTTGGCTTTCAGGTGCAGTGTGTGGCGCAGCCTGGGGTGTCCGTGGGCAGGCAGGGCTTTCTGTGCTGGCACCTTTTCCCTGCGAGGAATCCTCATTTGGATCGGGTTTGGATCGGGTGGCCGGCAATGGCCGGGCGGGGCTGACCAAAGGGGGGACAGCAGCCCTGTTTCCCGGGACAGAAAGCTTGTGAGGTTTGGCTTTCAGGTGCAGTGTGTGGCACAGCCTGGGCACTCTGTGGGCAGGCAGGGCTTTCTGTGCTGGCACCTTTTCCCTGCGAGGAATCCTCATTTGGATCGGGTTTGGATCGGGTGGCCGGCAATGGCGGGGCGGGGCTGACCAAAGGGGGGACAGCAGCCCTGTTTCCCGGGACAGAAAGCTTGTGAGATTTGGCTTTCAGGTGCAGTGTATGGCGCAGCCTGGGGTGTCCGTGGGCAGGCAGGGCTTTCTGTGCTGGCACCTTTTCCCTGCGAGGAATCCTCGTTTGGATCGGGTTTGGATCGGTTGGCCGGCAATGGTGTGGCGGGGGTGTCCAAAGGGGGGACAGCAGCCCTGTTTCCCGGGACAGAAAGCTTGTGAGGTTTGGCTTTCAGGTGCAGTGTGTGGCACAGCCTGGGCACTCTGTGGGCAGGCAGGGCTTTCGGTGCTGGCACCTTTTCCCTGCGAGGCATCCTCATTTGGGTCGGGTTTGGATCGGGTGGCCGGCAATGGCGGTGCGGGGCTGACCAAGGGGGGGGACAGCAGCCCTGTTTCCCGGGACAGAAAGCTTGTGAGGTTTGGCTTTCAGGTGCAGTGTGTGGCGCATCCTGGGGTGTCCGTGGGCAGGCAGGGCTTTCTGTGCTGGCACCTTTTCCCTGCGAGGAATCCTCATTTGGATCGGGTTTTGGGGGGGCTGCTAAAATGGCGGGGCGGGGCTGACCAAAGGGGGGACAGCAGCCCTGTTTCCCGGGACAGAAAGCTTGTGAGGTTTGGCTTTCAGGTGCAGTGTGTGGCACAGCCTGGGCACTCTGTGGGCAGGCAGGGCTTTCTGTGCTGGCACCTTTTCCCTGCGAGGAATCCTCATTTGGGTCGGGTTTGGATCGGGTGGCCGGCAATGGCGGGGCGGGGCTGACCAAAGGGGGGACAGCAACCCTGTTTCCCGGGACAGAAAGCTTGTGAGGTTTGGCTTTCAGGTGCAGTGTGTGGCACAGCCTGGGCACTCTGTGGGCAGGCAGGGCTTTCTGTGCTGGCACCTTTTCCCTGCGAGGAATCCTCATTTGGATCGAGTTTTGGGGGGGCTGCTAAAATGGCGGGGTGGGGGTGACCAAAGGGGGGACAGCAGCCTTGTTTCCCGGGACAGAAAGCTTGTGAGGTTTGGCTTTCAGGTGCAGTGTGTGGCGCAGCCTGGGGTGTCCGTGGGCAGGCAGGGCTTTCTGTGCTGGCGCCTTTTCCCTGCGAGGAATCCTCATTTGGATCGGGTTTGGATCGGGTGGCCGGCAATGGCGGGGCGGGGCTGACCAAAGGGGGGACAGCAGCCCTGTTTCCCGGGACAGAAAGCTTGTGAGGTTTGGCTTTCAGGTGCAGTGTGTGGCACAGCCTGGGCACTCTGTGGGCAGGCAGGGCTTTCGGTGCTGGCACCTTTTCCCTGCGAGGAATCCTCATTTGGATCGGGTTTGGATCGGGTGGCCGGCGGTGTTGGGCGGGGCTGACCAAAGGGGGGACAGCAGCCCTGTTTCCCGGGACAGAAAGCTTGTGAGGTTTGGCTTTCAGGTGCAGTGTGTGGCACAGCCTGGGCACTCTGTGGGCAGGCAGGGCTTTCTGTGCTGGCACCTTTTCCCTGCGAGGAATCCTCATTTGGGTCGGGTTTGGATCGGGTGGCCGGCAATGGAGGGGCGGGGCTGACCAAAGGGGGGACAGCAGCCCTGTTTCCCGGGACAGAAAGCTTGTGAGGTTTGGCTTTCAGGTGCAGTGTGTGGCACAGCCTGGGCACTCTGTGGGCAGGCAGGGCTTTCTGTGCTGGCACCTTTTCCCTGCGAGGAATCCTCATTTGGATCGCGTTTTGGGGGGGCTGCTAAAATGGCGGGGCGGGGCTGACCAAAGGGGGGACAGCAGCCCTGTTTCCCGGGACAGAAAGCTTGTGAGGTTTGGCTTTCAGGTGCAGTGTGTGGCACAGCCTGGGCACTCTGTGGGCAGGCAGGGCTTTCGGTGCTGGCACCTTTTCCCTGCGAGGAATCCTCATTTGGATCGGGTTTGGATCGGGTGGCCGGCAATGGCGGGGCGGGGGTGACCAAAGTGGGGACAGCAGCCCTGTTTCCCGGGACAGAAAGCTTGTGAGGTTTGGCTTTCAGGTGCAGTGTGTGGCGCAGCCTGGGGTGTCCGTGGGCAGGCAGGGCTTTCTGTGCTGGCACCTTTTCCCTGCGAGGAATCCTCATTTGGATCGCGTTTTGGGGGGGCTGCTAAAATGGCGGGGCGGGGCTGACCAAAGAGGGGACAGCAGCCCTGTTTCCCGGGACAGAAAGCTTGTGAGGTTTGGCTTTCAGGTGCAGTGTGTGGCGCAGCCTGGGGTGTCCGTGGGCAGGCAGGGCTTTCTGTGCTGGCACCTTTTCCCTGCGAGGAATCCTCATTTGGATCGGGTTTGGATCGGGTGGCCGGCAATGGCGGGGCGGGGCTGACCAAAGGGGGGACAGCAGCCCTGTTTCCCGGGACAGAAAGCTTGTGAGGTTTGGCTTTCAGGTGCAGTGTGTGGCACAGCCTGGGCACTCTGTTGGCAGGCAGGGCTTTCGGTGCTGGCACCTTTTCCCTGCGAGGAATCCTCATTTGGATCGGGTTTGGATCGGGTGGCCGGCAGTGTTGGGCGGGGCTGACCAAAGGGGGGACAGCAGCCCTGTTTCCCGGGACAGAAAGCTTGTGAGGTTTGGCTTTCAGGTGCAGTGTGTGGCACAGCCTGGGCACTCTGTGGGCAGGCAGGGCTTTCTGTGCTGGCACCTTTTCCCTGCGAGGAATCCTCATTTGGATCGAGTTTTGGGGGGGCTGCTAAAATGGCGGGGCGGGGGTGACCAAAGGGGGGACAGCAGCCCTGTTTCCCGGGACAGAAAGCTTGTGAGGTTTGGCTTTCAGGTGCAGTGTGTGGCACAGCCTGGGCACTCTGTGGGCAGGCAGGGCTTTCGGTGCTGGCACCTTTTCCCTGCGAGGAATCCTCATTTGGATCGGGTTTGGATCGGGTGGCCGGCAATGGCGGGGCGGGGCTGACCAAAGGGGGGACAGCAGCCCTGTTTCCCGGGACAGAAAGCTTGTGAGGTTTGGCTTTCAGGTGCAGTGTGTGGCGCAGCCTGGGGTGTCCGTGGGCAGGCAGGGCTTTCTGTGCTGGCACCTTTTCCCTGCGAGGAATCCTCATTTGGATCGCGTTTTGGGGGGGCTGCTAAAATGGCGGGGCGGGGCTGACCAAAGGGGGGACAGCAGCCCTGTTTCCCGGGACAGAAAGCTTGTGAGGTTTGGCTTTCAGGTGCAGTGTGTGGCACAGCCTGGGCACTCTGTGGGCAGGCAGGGCTTTCTGTGCTGGCACCTTTTCCCTGCGAGGAATCCTCATTTGGATCGGGTTTTGGGGGGGCTGCTAAAATGGCGGGGCGGGGCTGACCAAAGGGGGGACAGCAGCCCTGTTTCCCGGGACAGAAAGCTTGTGAGGTTTGGCTTTCAGGTGCAGTGTGTGGCACAGCCTGGGCACTCTGTGGGCAGGCAGGGCTTTCGGTGCTGGCACCTTTTCCCTGCGAGGAATCCTCATTTGGATCGGGTTTGGATCGGGTGGCCGGCAATGGCGGGGCGGGGCTGACCAAAGGGGGGACAGCAGCCCTGTTTCCCGGGACAGAAAGCTTGTGAGGTTTGGCTTTCAGGTGCAGTGTGTGGCGCAGCCTGGGGTGTCCGTGGGCAGGCAGGGCTTTCTGTGCTGGCACCTTTTCCCTGCGAGGAATCCTCATTTGGATCGCGTTTTGGGGGGGCTGCTAAAATGGCGGGGCGGGGCTGACCAAAGGGGGGCAGCAGCCCTGTTTCCCGGGACAGAAAGCTTGTGCGGTTTGGCTTTCAGGTGCAGTGTGTGGCACAGCCTGGGCACTCTGTGGGCAGGCAGGGCTTTCGGTGCTGGCACCTTTTCCCTGCGAGGAATCCTCATTTGGATCGGGTTTGGATCGGGTGGCCGGCAGTGGTGGGGTGGGCT
Source organism: Pseudopipra pipra (assembly GCF_036250125.1). NCBI lineage: Eukaryota > Metazoa > Chordata > Aves > Passeriformes > Pipridae > Pseudopipra > Pseudopipra pipra. The sequence continues at coordinate 29,360 of NW_026990584.1, forward strand.
GACCAAAGGGGGGACAGCAGCCCTGTTTCCCGGGACAGAAAGCTTGTGAGGTTTGGCTTTCAGGTGCAGTGTGTGGCGCAGCCTGGGGTGTCCGTGGGCAGGCAGGGCTTTCTGTGCTGGCACCTTTTCCCTGCGAGGAATCCTCATTTGGATCGGGTTTTGGGGGGGCTGCTAAAATGGCGGGGCGGGGCTGACCAAAGGGGGGACAGCAGCCCTGTTTCCCGGGACAGAAAGCTTTTGAGGTTTGGCTTTCAGGTGCAGTGTGTGGCACAGCCTGGGGTGTCCGTGGGCAGGCAGGGCTTTCTGTGCTGGCACCTTTTCCCTGCGAGGAATCCTCATTTGGATCGGGTTTTGGGGGGGCTGCTCAAATGGCGGGGCGGGGCTGACCAAAGGGGGGACAGCAGCCCTGTTTCCCGGGACAGAAAGCTTGTGAGGTTTGGCTTTCAGGTGCAGTGTGTGGCGCAGCCTGGGCACTCTGTGGGCAGGCAGGGCTTTCTGTGCTGGCACCTTTTCCCTGCGAGGAATCCTCATTTCGATCGGGTTTGGATCGGGTGGCCGGCAATGGCGGGGTGGGGGTGACCAAAGGGGGGACAGCAGCCCTGTTTCCCGGGACAGAAAGCTTGTGAGGTTTGGCTTTCAGGTGCAGTGTGTGGCACAGCCTGGGCACTCTGTGGGCAGGCAGGGCTTTCTGTGCTGGCACCTTTTCCCTGCGAGGAATCCTCATTTGGATCGGGTTTTGGGGGGGCTGCTAAAATGGCGGGGCGGGGGTGACCAAAGGGGGGACAGCAGCCCTGTTTCCCGAGACAGAAAGCTTGTGAGGTTTGGCTTTCAGGTGCAGTGTGTGGCTCAGCCTGGGCACTCTGTGGGCAGGCAGGGCTTTCTGTGCTGGCACCTTTTCCCTGCGAGGAATCCTCATTTGGATCGGGTTTGGATCGGGTGGCCGGCAGTGGTGGGCGGGGCTGACTAAGGTTGGGTACAGCAGCCCTGTTTCCCGGGACAGAAAGCTTGTGAGGTTTGGCTTTCAGGTGCAGTGTGTGGCGCAGCCTGTGCACTCTGTGGGCAGGCAGGGCTTTCTGAGCTGGCACCTTTTCCCTGCGAGGAATCCTCATTTGGATCGGGTTTTGGGGGGGCTGCTAAAATGGCGGGGCGGGGCTGACCAAAGGGGGGACAGCAGCCCTGTTTCCCGGGACAGAAAGCTTGTGAGGTTTGGCTTTCAGGTGCAGTTTGTGACACAGCCTGGGCACTCTGTTGGCAGGCAGGGCTTTCTGTGCTGGCACCTTTTCCCTGCGAGGAATCCTCATTTGGATCGGGTTTGGATCGGGTGGCCGGCAGTGGTGGGCGGGGCTGACCAAAGTGGGGACAGCAGCCCTGTTTCCCGGGACAGAAAGCTTGTGAGGTTTGGCTTTCAGGTGCAGTGTGTGGCGCAGCCTGGGGTGTCCGTGGGCAGGCAGGGCTTTCTGTGCTGGCACCTTTTCCCTGCGAGGAATCCTCATTTGGATCGGGTTTTGGGGGGGCTGCTAAAATGGCGGGGCGGGGGTGACCAAAGGGGGGACAGCAGCCCTGTTTCCCGGGACAGAAAGCTTTTGAGGTTTGGCTTTCAGGTGCATTGTATGGCTCAACCTGGGGCACTCTGTGGGCAGGCAGGGCTTTCTGTGCTGGCACCTTTTCTCTGCGAAGAATCCTCATTTGGATCGAGTCGCCGGCAGTGGCGGGGCAGGGCTGACCAAAGGGGGGACAGCAGCCCTGTTTCCCGGGACAGAAAGCTTTTGAGGTTTGGCTTTCAGGTGCAGTGTGTGGCACAGCCTGGGCACTCTGTGGGCAGGCAGGGCTTCTGTGCTGGCACCTTTTCCCTGCGAGGAATCCTCATTTGGATCGGGTTTGGATCGGGTGGCCGGCAATGGCGGGGCGGGGGTGACCAAAGGGGGGACAGCAGCCCTGTTTCCCGGGACAGAAAGCTTGTGAGGTTTGGCTTTCAGGTGCAGTGTGTGGCACAGCCTGGGCACTCTGTGGGCAGGCAGGGCTTCTGTGCTGGCACCTTTTCCCTGCGAGGAATCCTCATTTGGATCGGGTTTGGATCGGGTGGCCGGCAATGGCGGGGCGGGGGTGACCAAAGGGGGGACAGCAGCCCTGTTTCCCGGGACAGAAAGCTTGTGAGGTTTGGCTTTCAGGTGCAGTGTGTGGCACAGCCTGGGCACTCTGTGGGCAGGCAGGGCTTTCTGTGCTGGCACCTTTTCCCTGCGAGGAATCCTCATTTGGATCGGGTTTTGGGGGGGCTGCTAAAATGGCGGGGCGGGGGTGACGAAAGGGGGGACAGCAGCCCTGTTTCCCGAGACAGAAAGCTTGTGAGGTTTGGCTTTCAGGTGCAGTGTGTGGCTCAGCCTGGGCACTCTGTGGGCAGGCAGGGCTTTCTGTGCTGGCACCTTTTCCCTGCGAGGAATCCTCATTTGGATCGGGTTTGGATCGGGTGGACGGCAGTGGTGGGCGGGTCTGACCAAAGGGGGGACAGCAGCCCTGTTTCCCGGGACAGAAAGCTTGTGAGGTTTGGCTTTCAGGTGCATTGTGTGGCGCAGCCTGGGGTGTCCGTGGGCAGGCAGGGCTTTCTGTGCTGGCACCTTTTCCCTGCGAGGAATCATCATTTGGATCGGGTTTTGAGGGGGCTGCTAAAATGGTGGGGCGGAGCTGACCAAAGGGGGGACAGCAGCCCTGTTTCCCGGGACAGAAAGCTTGTGAGGTTTGGCTTTCAGGTGCAGTGTGTGTCACAGCCTGGGCACTCTGTTGGCAGGCAGGGCTTTCTGTGCTGGCACCTTTTCCCTGCGAGGAATCCTCATTTGGATCGGGTTTGGATCGGGTGGCCGGCAATGGCGGGGCGGGGCTGACCAAAGGGGGGACAGCAGCCCTGTTTCCCGGGACAGAAAGCTTGTGAGGTTTGGCTTTCAGGTGCAGTGTGTGGCACAGCCTGGGGTGTCCGTGGGCAGGCAGGGCTTTCGGTGCTGGCACCTTTTCCCTGCGAGGAATCCTCATTTGGATCGGGTTTTGGGGGGGCTGCTAAAATGGCGGGGCGGGGGTGACGAAAGGGGGGACAGCAGCCCTGTTTCCCGGGACAGAAAGCTTGTGAGGTTTGGCTTTCAGGTGCAGTGTGTGGCTCAGCCTGGGCACTCTGTGGGCAGGCAGGGCTTTCTGTGCTGGCACCTTTTCCCTGCGAGGAATCCTCATTTGGATCGGGTTTGGATCGGGTGGCCGGCAGTGGTGGGCGGGGCTGACTAAGGTTGGGTACAGCAGCCCTGTTTCCCGGGACAGAAAGCTTGTGAGGTTTGGCTTTCAGGTGCAGTGTGTGGCGCAGCCTGTGCACTCTGTGGGCAGGCAGGGCTTTCTGAGCTGGCACCTTTTCCCTGCGAGGAATCCTCATTTGGATCGGGTTTTGGGGGGGCTGCTAAAATGGCGGGGCGGGGCTGACCAAAGGGGGGACAGCAGCCCTGTTTCCCGGGACAGAAAGCTTGTGAGGTTTGGCTTTCAGGTGCAGTGTGTGGCACAGCCTGGGGTGTCCGTGGGCAGGCAGGGCTTTCTGTGCTGGCACCTTTTCCCTGCGAGGAATCCTCATTTGGATCGGGTTTTGGGGGGGCTGCTGAAATGGCGGGGCGGGGCTGACCAAAGGGGGGACAGCAGCCCTGTTTCCCGGGACAGAAAGCTTGTGAGGTTTGGCTTTCAGGTGCAGTGTGTGGCACAGCCTGGGCACTCTGTGGGCAGGCAGGGCTTCTGTGCTGGCACCTTTTCCCTGCGAGGAATCCTCATTTGGATCGGGTGGCCGGCAATGGCGGGGCGGGGGTGACCAAAGGGGGGACAGCAGCCCTGTTTCCCGGGACAGAAAGCTTGTGAGGTTTGGCTTTCAGGTGCAGTGTGTGGCGCAGCCTGGGCACTCTGTGGGCAGGCAGGGCTTTCTGTGCTGGCACCTTTTCCCTGCGAGGAATCCTCATTTCGATCGGGTTTGGATCGGGTGGCCGGCAATGGCGGGGTGGGGGTGACCAAAGGGGGGACAGCAGCCCTGTTTCCCGGGACAGAAAGCTTGTGAGGTTTGGCTTTCAGGTGCAGTGTGTGGCACAGCCTGGGGTGTCCGTGGGCAGGCAGGGCTTTCTGTGCTGGCACCTTTTCCCTGCGAGGAATCCTCATTTGGATCGGGTTTGGATCGGGTGGCCGGCAATGGCTGGACCGGGGTGACCAAAGGGGGGACAGCAGCCCTGTTTCCCGGGACAGAAAGCTTGTGAGGTTTGGCTTTCAGGTGCAGTGTGTGGCACAGCCTGGGGTGTCCGTGGGCAGGCAGGGCTTTCTGTGCTGGCACCTTTTCCCTGCGAGGAATCCTCATTTGGATCGGGTTTTGGGGGGGCTGCTAAAATGGCGGGGCGGGGCTGACCAAAGGGGGGACAGCAGCCCTGTTTCCCGGGACAGAAAGCTTGTGAGGTTTGGCTTTCAGGTGCAGTGTGTGGCACAGCCTGGGCACTCTGTGGGCAGGCAGGGCTTCTGTGCTGGCACCTTTTCCCTGCGAGGAATCCTCATTTGGATCGGGTTTGGATCGGGTGGCCGGCAATGGCGGGGCGGGGCTGACCAAAGGGGGGACAGCAGCCCTGTTTCCCGGGACAGAAAGCTTGTGAGGTTTGGCTTTCAGGTGCAGTGTGTGGCACAGCCTGGGCACTCTGTGGGCAGGCAGGGCTTTCTGTGCTGGCACCTTTTCCCTGCGAGAAATCCTCATTTCGATCGGGTTTGGATCGGGTGGCCGGCAATGGCGGGGTGGGGGTGACCAAAGGGGGGACAGCAGCCCTGTTTCCCGGGACAGAAAGCTTGTGAGGTTTGGCTTTCAGGTGCAGTGTGTGGCACAGCCTGGGCACTCTGTGGGCAGGCAGGGCTTTCTGTGCTGGCACCTTTTCCCTGCGAGGAATCCTCATTTGGATCGGGTTTTGGGGGGGCTGCTAAAATGGCGGGGCGGGGGTGACGAAAGGGGGGACAGCAGCCCTGTTTCCCGAGACAGAAAGCTTGTGAGGTTTGGCTTTCAGGTGCAGTGTGTGGCTCAGCCTGGGCACTCTGTGGGCAGGCAGGGCTTTCTGTGCTGGCACCTTTTCCCTGCGAGGAATCCTCATTTGGATCGGGTTTGGATCGGGTGGACGGCAGTGGTGGGCGGGTCTGACCAAAGGGGGGACAGCAGCCCTGTTTCCCGGGACAGAAAGCTTGTGAGGTTTGGCTTTCAGGTGCAGTGTGTGGCACAGCCTGGGGTGTCCGTGGACAGGCAGGGCTTTCTGTGCTGGCACCTTTTCCCTGCGAGAAATCCTCATTTGGATCGGGTTTTGGGGGGGCTGCTAAAATGGCGGGGCGGGGCTGACCAAAGGGGGGGACAGCAGCCCTGTTTCCCGGGACAGAAAGCTTGTGAGGTTTGGCTTTCAGGTGCAGTGTGTGGCGCAGCCTGGGGTGTCCGTGGGCAGGCAGGGCTTTCTGTGCTGGCACCTTTTCTCTGCGAGGAATCCTCATTTGGATCGGGTTTTTGGGGGGGCTGCTGAAATGGCGGGGCGGGGCTAACCAAAGGGGGGACAGCAGCCCTGTTTCCCGGGACAGAAAGCTTGTGAGGTTTGGCTTTCAGGTGCAGTGTGTGGCACAGCCTGGGCACTCTGTGGGCAGGCAGGGCTTTCTGTGCTGGCACCTTTTCCCTGCGAGGAATCCTCATTTGGGTCGGGTTTGGATCGGGTGGCCGGCAATGGCGGGCGGGGCTGACCAAAGGGGGGACAGCAGCCCTGTTTCCCGGGACAGAAAGCTTGTGAGGTTTGGCTTTCAGGTGCAGTGTGTGGCACAGCCTGGGCACTCTGTGGGCAGGCAGGGCTTTCTGTGCTGGCACCTTTTCCCTGCGAGGAATCCTCATTTGGATCGGGTTTTGGGGGGGCTGCTAAAATGGCGGGGCGGGGCTGACCAAAGGGGGGACAGCAGCCCTGTTTCCCGGGACAGAAAGCTTGTGAGGTTTGGCTTTCAGATGCATTGTGTGGCGCAGCCTGGGGTGTCCGTGGGCAGGCAGGGCTTTCTGTGCTGGCACCTTTTCCCTGCGAGGAATCATCATTTGGATCGGGTTTTGGGGGGGCTGCTAAAATGGCGGGGCGGGGCTGACCAAAGGGGGGACAGCAGCCCTGTTTCCCGGGACAGAAAGCTTGTGAGGTTTGGCTTTCAGGTGCAGTGTGTGTCACAGCCTGGGCACTCTGTTGGCAGGCAGGGCTTTCTGTGCTGGCACCTTTTCCCTGCGAGGAATCCTCATTTGGATCGGGTTTGGATCGGGTGGCCGGCAATGGCGGGGCGGGGCTGACCAAAGGGGGACAGCAGCCCTGTTTCCCGGGACAGAAAGCTTGTGAGGTTTGGCTTTCAGGTGCAGTGTGTGGCACAGCCTGGGCACTCTGTGGGCAGGCAGGGCTTTCTGTGCTGGCACCTTTTCCCTGCGAGGAATCCTCATTTGGATCGGGTTTGGATCGGGTGGCCGGCAATGGCTGGACCGGGGTGACCAAAGGGGGGACAGCAGCCCTGTTTCCCGGGACAGAACGCTTGTGAGGTTTGGCTTTCAGGTGCAGTGTGTGGCGCAGCCTGGGCACTCTGTGGGCAGGCAGGGCTTTCTGTGCTGGCACCTTTTCCCTGCGAGGAATCCTCATTTGGATCGGGTTTTGGGGGGGCTGCTAAAATGGCGGGGCGGGGCTGACCAAAGGGGGGACAGCAGCCCTGTTTCCCGGGACAGAAAGCTTGTGAGGTTTGGCTTTCAGGTGCAGTTTGTGACACAGCCTGGGCACTCTGTTGGCAGGCAGGACTTTCTGTGCTGGCACCTTTTCCCTGCGAGGAATCCTCATTTGGATCGGGTTTGGATCGGGGTGGCCGGCAGTGGTGGGCGGGGCTGACAAAGTGGGGACAGCAGCCCTGTTTCCCGGGACAGAAAGCTTGTGAGGTTTGGCTTTCAGGTGCATTGTGTGGCGCAGCCTGGGGTGTCCGTGGGCAGGCTGGGCTTTCTGTGCTGGCACCTTTTCCCTGCGAGGAATTCCTCATTTGGATCGGGTTTGGATCGGGTGGCCGGCAGTGTGGGGTGGGCTGACCAAAGGGGGGACAGCAGCCCTGTTTCCCGGGACAGAAAGCTTGTGAGGTTTGGCTTTCAGGTGCAGTGTGTGGCGCAGCCTGGCACTCAGTGGGCAGGCAGGGCTTTCTGTGCTGGCACCTTTTCCCTGCGAGGGAATCCTCATTTGGATCGGGTTTTGGGGGGCTGCTAAAATGGCGGGGCGGGGCTGACCAAAGGGGGACAGCAGCCCTGTTTCCCAGGACAGAAAGCTTTTGAGGTTTGGCTTTCAGGTGCAGTGTGTGGCACAGCCTGGGGTGTCCGTGGGCAGGCAGGGCTTTCTGTGCTGGCACCTTTTCCCTGCGAGGAATCCTCATTTGGACGGGTTTTGGGGGGGCTGCTGAAATGGCGGGGCGGGGCTGACCAAAGGGGGGACAGCAGCCCTGTTTCCCGGGACAGAAAGCTTGTGAGGTTTGGCTTTCAGGTGCAGTGTGTGGCACAGCCTGGGCACTCTGTGGGCAGGCAGGGCTTCTGTGCTGGCACCTTTTCCCTGCGAGGAATCCTCATTTGGATCGGGTTTGGATCGGGTGGCCGGCAATGGCGGGGCGGGGGTGACCAAAGGGGGGACAGCAGCCCTGTTTCCCGGGACAGAAAGCTTGTGAGGTTTGGCTTTCAGGTGCAGTGTGTGGCGCAGCCTGGGGTGTCCGTGGCAGGCAGGGCTTTCTGTGCTGGCACCTTTTCCTGCGAGGAATCCTCATTTGGATCGGGTTTGGATCGGGTGGCCGGCAATGGCGGGGCGGGGGTGACCAAAGGGGGGACAGCAGCCCTGTTTCCCGGGACAGAAAGCTTGTGAGGTTTGGCTTTCAGGTGCAGTGTGTGGCACAGCCTGGGCACTCTGTGGGCAGGCAGGGCTTTCTGTGCTGGCACCTTTTCTCTGCGAAGAATCCTCATTTGGATCGAGTCGCCGGCAGTGGCGGGGCAGGGCTGACCAAAGGTGGGGACAGCAGCCCTGTTTCCCGGGACAGAAAGCTTTTGAGGTTTGGCTTTCAGGTGCAGTGTGTGGCACAGCCTGGGCACTCTGTGGGCAGGCAGGGCTTCTGTGCTGGCACCTTTTCCCTGCGAGGAATCCTCATTTGGATCGGGTTTGGATCGGGTGGCCGGCAATGGCGGGCGGGGGTGACCAAAGGGGGGACAGCAGCCCTGTTCCCGGACAGAAAGCTTGTGAGGTTTGGCTTTCAGGAGCAGTGTGTGGCACAGCCTGGGCACTCTGTGGGCAGGCAGGGCTTCTGTGCTGGCACCTTTTCCCTGCGAGGAATCCTCATTTGGATCGGGTTTGGATCGGGTGGCCGGCAATGGCTGGGCGGGGGTGACCAAAGGGGGACAGCAGCCCTGTTTCCCGGGACAGAAAGCTTGTGAGGTTTGGCTTTCAGTGCAGTGTGTGGCACGCTGGCACTCTGTGGGCAGGCAGGGCTTTCTGTGCTGGCACCTTTTCCCTGCGAGGAATCCTCATTTGATCGGGTTTTGGGGGGGCTGCTAAAATGGCGGGCGGGGGTGACGAAAGGGGGGACAGCCGCCCTGTTTCCCGAGACAGAAAGCTTGTGAGGTTTGGCTTTCAGGTGCAGTGTGTGGCTCAGCCTGGGCACTCTGTGGGCAGGCAGGGCTTTCTGTGCTGGCACCTTTTCCCTGCGAGGAATCCTCATTTGGATCGGGTTTGGATCGGTGGCCGGCAATGGCGGGGGCGGGCTGACCAAAGGGGGGACAGCAGCCCTGTTTCCCGGGACAGAAAGCTTGTGAGGTTTGGCTTTCAGTGCATTGTGTGGCGCAGCCTGGGGTGTCCGTGGGCAGGCAGGCTTTCTGTGCTGCACCTTTTCCCTGCGAGGAATCATCATTTGGATCGGTTTTGAGGGGGCTGCTAAAATGGTGGGGCGGAGCTGACCAAAGGGGGGACAGCAGCCCTGTTTTCCCGGGACAGAAAGCTTGTGAGGTTTGGCTTTCAGGTGCAGTGTGTGTCACAGCCTGGGCACTCTGTTGGCAGGCAGGGCTTCTGTGCTGGCACCTTTTCCTGCGAGGAATCCTCATTTGGATCGGTTTGGATCGGGTGGCCGGCAATGGCGGGGCGGGGCTGACCAAGGGGGGACAGCAGCCCTGTTTCCCGGGACAGAAAGCTTGTGAGGTTTGGCTTTCAGGTGCAGTGTGTGGCACAGCCTGGGTGTCCTGTGGGCAGGCAGGGCTTTCGGCAGCTGGCACCTTTTCCCTGCGAGGAATCCTCATTTGGATCGGGTTTTGGGGGTGGCTGCTAAAATGGCGGGGCGGGGGTGACGAAAGGGGGACAGCAGCCCTGTTTCCGGGACAGAAGCTTGTGAGGTTTGGCTTTCAGGTGCAGTGTGTGGCTCAGCCTGGGCACTCTGTGGGCAGGCAGGGCTTTCTGTGCTGGCACCTTTTCCCTGCGAGGAATCCTCATTTGGATCGGGTTTGGATCGGGTGGCCGGCAGTGGTGGGCGGGGCTGACTAAGGTGGGTACAGCAGCCCTGTTTCCCGGGACAGAAAGCTTGTGAGGTTTGGCTTTCAGGTGCAGTGTGTGGCGCAGCCTGTGCACTCTGTGGGCAGGCAGGCTTTCTGAGCTGGCACCTTTTCCCTGCGAGGAATCCTCATTTGGATCGGGTTTTGGGGGGCTGCTAAAATGGCGGGGCGGGGCTGACCAAAGGAGCGGGGCGGGGCTGACCAAAGGGGGGACAGCAGCCCTGTTTCCCGGGACAGAAAGCTTGTGAGGTTTGGCTTTCAGGTGCAGTGTGTGGCACAGCCTGGGGTGTCCGTGGGCAGGCAGGGCTTTCTGTGCTGGCACCTTTTCCCTGCGAGGAATCCTCATTTGGATCGGGTTTTGGGGGGGCTGCTGAAATGGCGGGGCGGGGCTGACCAAAGGGGGGACAGCAGCCCTGTTTCCCGGGACAGAAAGCTTGTGAGGTTTGGCTTTCAGGTGCAGTGTGTGGCACAGCCTGGGCACTCTGTGGGCAGGCAGGGCTTCTGTGCTGGCACCTTTTCCCTGCGAGGAATCCTCATTTGGATCGGGTGGCCGGCAATGGCGGGGCGGGGGTGACCAAAGGGGGGACAGCAGCCCTGTTTCCCGGGACAGAAAGCTTGTGAGGTTTGGCTTTCAGGTGCAGTGTGTGGCGCAGCCTGGGCACTCTGTGGGCAGGCAGGGCTTTCTGTGCTGGCACCTTTTCCCTGCGAGGAATCCTCATTTCGATCGGGTTTGGATCGGGTGGCCGGCAATGGCGGGGTGGGGGTGACCAAAGGGGGGACAGCAGCCCTGTTTCCCGGGACAGAAAGCTTGTGAGGTTTGGCTTTCAGGTGCAGTGTGTGGCACAGCCTGGGGTGTCCGTGGGCAGGCAGGGCTTTCTGTGCTGGCACCTTTTCCCTGCGAGGAATCCTCATTTGGATCGGGTTTGGATCGGGTGGCCGGCAATGGCTGGACCGGGGTGACCAAAGGGGGGACAGCAGCCCTGTTTCCCGGGACAGAAAGCTTGTGAGGTTTGGCTTTCAGGTGCAGTGTGTGGCACAGCCTGGGGTGTCCGTGGGCAGGCAGGGCTTTCTGTGCTGGCACCTTTTCCCTGCGAGGAATCCTCATTTGGATCGGGTTTTGGGGGGGCTGCTAAAATGGCGGGGCGGGGCTGACCAAAGGGGGGACAGCAGCCCTGTTTCCCGGGACAGAAAGCTTGTGAGGTTTCGCTTTCAGGTGCAGTGTGTGGCACAGCCTGGGCACTCTGTGGGCAGGCAGGGCTTCTGTGCTGGCACCTTTTCCCTGCGAGGAATCCTCATTTGGATCGGGTTTGGATCGGGTGGCCGGCAATGGCGGGGCGGGGCTGACCAAAGGGGGGACAGCAGCCCTGTTTCCCGGGACAGAAAGCTTGTGAGGTTTGGCTTTCAGGTGCAGTGTGTGGCACAGCCTGGGCACTCTGTGGGCAGGCAGGGCTTTCTGTGCTGGCACCTTTTCCCTGCGAGAAATCCTCATTTCGATCGGGTTTGGATCGGGTGGCCGGCAATGGCGGGGTGGGGGTGACCAAAGGGGGGACAGCAGCCCTGTTTCCCGGGACAGAAAGCTTGTGAGGTTTGGCTTTCAGGTGCAGTGTGTGGCACAGCCTGGGCACTCTGTGGGCAGGCAGGGCTTTCTGTGCTGGCACCTTTTCCCTGCGAGGAATCCTCATTTGGATCGGGTTTTGGGGGGGCTGCTAAAATGGCGGGGCGGGGGTGACGAAAGGGGGGACAGCAGCCCTGTTTCCCGAGACAGAAAGCTTGTGAGGTTTGGCTTTCAGGTGCAGTGTGTGGCTCAGCCTGGGCACTCTGTGGGCAGGCAGGGCTTTCTGTGCTGGCACCTTTTCCCTGCGAGGAATCCTCATTTGGATCGGGTTTGGATCGGGTGGACGGCAGTGGTGGGCGGGTCTGACCAAAGGGGGGACAGCAGCCCTGTTTCCCGGGACAGAAAGCTTGTGAGGTTTGGCTTTCAGGTGCAGTGTGTGGCACAGCCTGGGGTGTCCGTGGGCAGGCAGGGCTTTCTGTGCTGGCACCTTTTCCCTGCGAGAAATCCTCATTTGGATCGGGTTTTGGGGGGGCTGCTAAAATGGCGGGGCGGGGCTGACCAAAGGGGGGACAGCAGCCCTGTTTCCCGGGACAGAAAGCTTGTGAGGTTTGGCTTTCAGGTGCAGTGTGTGGCGCAGCCTGGGGTGTCCGTGGGCAGGCAGGGCTTTCTGTGCTGGCACCTTTTCTCTGCGAGGAATCCTCATTTGGATCGGGTTTTGGGGGGGCTGCTGAAATGGCGGGGCGGGGCTAACCAAAGGGGGGACAGCAGCCCTGTTTCCCGGGACAGAAAGCTTGTGAGGTTTGGCTTTCAGGTGCAGTGTGTGGCACAGCCTGGGCACTCTGTGGGCAGGCAGGGCTTTCTGTGCTGGCACCTTTTCCCTGCGAGGAATCCTCATTTGGGTCGGGTTTGGATCGGGTGGCCGGCAATGGCGGGGCGGGGCTGACCAAAGGGGGGACAGCAGCCCTGTTTCCCGGGACAGAAAGCTTGTGAGGTTTGGCTTTCAGGTGCAGTGTGTGGCACAGCCTGGGCACTCTGTGGGCAGGCAGGGCTTTCTGTGCTGGCACCTTTTCCCTGCGAGGAATCCTCATTTGGATCGGGTTTTGGGGGGGCTGCTAAAATGGCGGGGCGGGGCTGACCAAAGGGGGGACAGCAGCCCTGTTTCCCGGGACAGAAAGCTTGTGAGGTTTGGCTTTCAGATGCATTGTGTGGCGCAGCCTGGGGTGTCCGTGGGCAGGCAGGGCTTTCTGTGCTGGCACCTTTTCCCTGCGAGGAATCATCATTTGGATCGGGTTTTGGGGGGGCTGCTAAAATGGCGGGGCGGGGCTGACCAAAGGGGGGACAGCAGCCCTGTTTCCCGGGACAGAAAGCTTGTGAGGTTTGGCTTTCAGGTGCAGTGTGTGTCACAGCCTGGGCACTCTGTTGGCAGGCAGGGCTTTCTGTGCTGGCACCTTTTCCCTGCGAGGAATCCTCATTTGGATCGGGTTTGGATCGGGTGGCCGGCAATGGCGGGGCGGGGCTGACCAAAGGGGGGACAGCAGCCCTGTTTCCCGGGACAGAAAGCTTGTGAGGTTTGGCTTTCAGGTGCAGTGTGTGGCACAGCCTGGGCACTCTGTGGGCAGGCAGGGCTTTCTGTGCTGGCACCTTTTCCCTGCGAGGAATCCTCATTTGGATCGGGTTTGGATCGGGTGGCCGGCAATGGCTGGACCGGGGTGACCAAAGGGGGGACAGCAGCCCTGTTTCCCGGGACAGAAAGCTTGTGAGGTTTGGCTTTCAGGTGCAGTGTGTGGCGCAGCCTGGGCACTCTGTGGGCAGGCAGGGCTTTCTGTGCTGGCACCTTTTCCCTGCGAGGAATCCTCATTTGGATCGGGTTTTGGGGGGGCTGCTAAAATGGCGGGGCGGGGCTGACCAAAGGGGGGACAGCAGCCCTGTTTCCCGGGACAGAAAGCTTGTGAGGTTTGGCTTTCAGGTGCAGTTTGTGACACAGCCTGGGCACTCTGTTGGCAGGCAGGACTTTCTGTGCTGGCACCTTTTCCCTGCGAGGAATCCTCATTTGGATCGGGTTTGGATCGGGTGGCCGGCAGTGGTGGGCGGGGCTGACCAAAGTGGGGACAGCAGCCCTGTTTCCCGGGACAGAAAGCTTGTGAGGTTTGGCTTTCAGGTGCATTGTGTGGCGCAGCCTGGGGTGTCCGTGGGCAGGCAGGGCTTTCTGTGCTGGCACCTTTTCCCTGCGAGGAATCCTCATTTGGATCGGGTTTGGATCGGGTGGCCGGCAGTGGTGGGGTGGGCTGACCAAAGGGGGGACAGCAGCCCTGTTTCCCGGGACAGAAAGCTTGTGAGGTTTGGCTTTCAGGTGCAGTGTGTGGCGCAGCCTGGCACTCAGTGGGCAGGCAGGGCTTTCTGTGCTGGCACCTTTTCCCTGCGAGGAATCCTCATTTGGATCGGGTTTTGGGGGGGCTGCTAAAATGGCGGGGCGGGGCTGACCAAAGGGGGGACAGCAGCCCTGTTTCCCAGGACAGAAAGCTTTTGAGGTTTGGCTTTCAGGTGCAGTGTGTGGCACAGCCTGGGGTGTCCGTGGGCAGGCAGGGCTTTCTGTGCTGGCACCTTTTCCCTGCGAGGAATCCTCATTTGGATCGGGTTTTGGGGGGGCTGCTGAAATGGCGGGGCGGGGCTGACCAAAGGGGGGACAGCAGCCCTGTTTCCCGGGACAGAAAGCTTGTGAGGTTTGGCTTTCAGGTGCAGTGTGTGGCACAGCCTGGGCACTCTGTGGGCAGGCAGGGCTTCTGTGCTGGCACCTTTTCCCTGCGAGGAATCCTCATTTGGATCGGGTTTGGATCGGGTGGCCGGCAATGGCGGGGCGGGGGTGACCAAAGGGGGGACAGCAGCCCTGTTTCCCGGGACAGAAAGCTTGTGAGGTTTGGCTTTCAGGTGCAGTGTGTGGCGCAGCCTGGGGTGTCCGTGGGCAGGCAGGGCTTTCTGTGCTGGCACCTTTTCCCTGCGAGGAATCCTCATTTCGATCGGGTTTGGATCGGGTGGCCGGCAATGGCGGGGTGGGGGTGACCAAAGGGGGGACAGCAGCCCTGTTTCCCGGGACAGAAAGCTTGTGAGGTTTGGCTTTCAGGTGCAGTGTGTGGCACAGCCTGGGCACTCTGTGGGCAGGCAGGGCTTTCTGTGCTGGCACCTTTTCCCTGCGAGGAATCCTCATTTGGATCGGGTTTTGGGGGGGCTGCTAAAATGGCGGGGCGGGGGTGACGAAAGGGGGGACAGCAGCCCTGTTTCCCGAGACAGAAAGCTTGTGAGGTTTGGCTTTCAGGTGCAGTGTGTGGCTCAGCCTGGGCACTCTGTGGGCAGGCAGGGCTTTCTGTGCTGGCACCTTTTCCCTGCGAGGAATCCTCATTTGGATCGGGTTTGGATCGGGTGGCCGGCAGTGGTGGGCGGGGCTGACTAAGGTTGGGTACAGCAGCCCTGTTTCCCGGGACAGAAAGCTTGTGAGGTTTGGCTTTCAGGTGCAGTGTGTGGCACAGCCTGGGGTGTCCGTGGGCAGGCAGGGCTTTCTGTGCTGGCACCTTTTCCCTGCGAGGAATCCTCATTTGGGTCGGGTTTGGATCGGGTGGCCGGCAATGGCGGGGCGGGGCTGACCAAAGGGGGGACAGCGGCCCTGTTTCCCGGGACAGAAAGCTTGTGAGGTTTGGCTTTCAGGTGCATTGTGTGGCTCAGCCTGGGGCACTCTGTGGGCAGGCAGGGCTTTCTGTGCTGGCACCTTTTCCCTGCGAGGAATCCTCATTTGGATCGGGTTTTGTGGGGGCTGCTAAGATGGCGGGGCGGGGGTGACCAAAGGGGGGACAGCAGCCCTGTTTCCCGGGACAGAAAGCTTTTGAGGTTTGGCTTTCAGGTGCATTGTGTGGCTCAGCCTGGGGCACTCTGTGGGCAGGCAGGGCTTTCTGTGCTGGCACCTTTTCTCTGCGAGGAATCCTTATTTGGATCGAGTCGCCGGCAGTGGCGGGGCAGGGCTGACCAAAGGGGGGACAGCAGCCCTGTTTCCCGGGACAGAAAGCTTGTGAGGTTTGGCTTTCAGGTGCAGTGTGTGGCGCAGCCTGGGGTGTCCGTGGGCAGGCAGGGCTTTCTGTGCTGGCACCTTTCCCTGCGAGGAATCCTTATTTGGATCGGGTTTGGATCGGGTGGCCGGCAATGGCGGGGCGGGGGTGACCAAAGGGGGGACAGCAGCCCTGTTTCCCGGGACAGAAAGCTTGTGAGGTTTGGCTTTCAGGTGCAGTGTGTGGCACAGCCTGGGCACTCTGTGGGCAGGCAGGGCTTTCTGTGCTGGCACCTTTTCCCTGCGAGGAATCCTCATTTCGATCGGGTTTGGATCGGGTGGCCGGCAATGGCGGGGTGGGGGTGACCAAAGGGGGGACAGCAGCCCTGTTTCCCGGGACAGAAAGCTTGTGAGGTTTGGCTTTCAGGTGCAGTGTGTGGCACAGCCTGGGCACTCTGTGGGCAGGCAGGGCTTTCTGTGCTGGCACCTTTTCCCTGCGAGGAATCCTTATTTGGATCGGGTTTTGGGGGGGCTGCTAAAATGGCGGGGCGGGGGTGACGAAAGGGGGGACAGCAGCCCTGTTTCCCGAGACAGAAAGCTTGTGAGGTTTGGCTTTCAGGTGCATTGTGTGGCTCAGCCTGGGCACTCTGTGGGCAGGCAGGGCTTTCTGTGCTGGCACCTTTTCCCTGCGAGGAATCCTCATTTGGATCTGGTTTGGATCGGGTGGCCGGCAATGGCGGGGCGGGGCTGACCAAAGGGGGACAGCAGCCCTGTTTCCCGGGACAGAAAGCTTGTGAGGTTTGGCTTTCAGGTGCAGTGTGTGTCACAGCCTGGGGTGTCCGTGGGCAGGCAGGGCTTTCTGTGCTGGCACCTTTTCTCTGCGAGGAATCCTCATTTGGATCGGGTTTTGGGGGGGCTGCTAAAATGGCGGGGCGGGGCTAACCAAAGGGGGGACAGCAGCCCTGTTTACCGGGACAGAAAGCTTGTGAGGTTTGGCTTTCAGGTGCAGTGTGTGGCACAGCCTGGGCACTCTGTGGGCAGGCAGGGCTTTCTGTGCTGGCACCTTTTCCCTGCGAGGAATCCTCATTTGGATCGGGTTTGGATCGAGTGGCCGGCAATGGCGGGGCGGGGGTGACCAAAGTGGGGACAGCAGCCCTGTTTCCCGGGACAGAAAGCTTGTGAGGTTTGGCTTTCAGGTGCAGTGTGTGGCACAGCCTGGGCACTCTGTGGGCAGGCAGGGCTTTCTGTGCTGGCACCTTTTCCCTGCGAGGAATCCTCATTTGGATCGGGTTTTGGGGGGGCTGCTAAAATGGCGGGGCGGGGGTGACCAAAGGGGGGACAGCAGCCCTGTTTCCCGGGACAGAAAGCTTGTGAGGTTTGGCTTTCAGGTGCAGTGTGTGGCACAGCCTGGGGTGTCCGTGGGCAGGCAGGGCTTTCTGTGCTGGCACCTTTTCCCTGCGAGGAATCCTCATTTGGATCGGGTTTTGGGGGGGCTGCTAAAATGGCGGGGCGGGGCTGACCAAAGGGGGGACAGCAGCCCTGTTTCCCGGGACAGAAAGCTTGTGAGGTTTGGCTTTCAGGTGCAGTGTGTGGCGCAGCCTGGGCACTCTGTGGGCAGGCAGGGCTTTCTGTGCTGGCACCTTTTCCCTGCGAGGAATCCTCATTTGGATCTGGTTTGGATCGGGTGGCCGGCAATGGCGGGGCGGGGCTGACCAAAGGGGGGACAGCAGCCCTGTTTCCCGGGACAGAAAGCTTGTGAGGTTTGGCTTTCAGGTGCAGTGTGTGGCACAGCCTGGGCACTCTGTGGGCAGGCAGGGCTTTCTGTGCTGGCACCTTTTCCCTGCGAGGAATCCTCATTTGGATCGGCTTTGGATCGAGTGGCCGGCAATGGCGGGGCGGGGGTGACCAAAGGGGGGACAGCAGCCCTGTTTCCCGGGACAGAAAGCTTGTGAGGTTTGGCTTTCAGGTGCAGTGTGTGGCACAGCCTGGGCACACTGTGGGCAGGCAGGGCTTTCTGTGGTGGCACCTTTTCCCTGCGAGGAATCCTCATTTGGATCGGGTTTGGATCGAGTGGCCGGCAGTGGCGGGGTAGGGCTGACCAAATGGGGGACAGCAGCCCTGTTTCCCGGGACAGAAAGCTTGTGAGGTTTGGCTTTCAGGTGCAGTGTGTGGCGCAGCCTGGGCACTCTGTGGGCAGGCAGGGCTTTCTGTGCTGGCACCTTTTCCCTGCGAGGAATCCTCATTTGGATCGGGTTTTGGGGGGGCTGCTAAAATGGCGGGGCGGGGCTGACCAAAGGGGGGACAGCAGCCCTGTTTCCCGGGACAGAAAGCTTGTGAGGTTTGGCTTTCAGGTGCAGTTTGTGACACAGCCTGGGCACTCTGTTGGCAGGCAGGGCTTTCTGTGCTGGCACCTTTTCCCTGCGAGGAATCCTCATTTGGATCGGGTTTGGATCGGGTGGCCGGCAGTGGTGGGCGGGGCTGACCAAAGTGAGGACAGCAGCCCTGTTTCCCGGGACAGAAAGCTTGTGAGGTTTGTCTTTCAGGTGCAGTGTGTGGCGCATCCCGGGGTTTCCGTGGGCAGGCAGGGCTTTCTGTGCTGGCACCTTTTCCCTGCGAGGAATCCTCATTTGGATCGGGTTTGGATCGGGTGGCCGGCAATGGCGGGGCGGGGCTGACCACAGGGGGGACAGCAGCCCTGTTTCCCGGGACAGAAAGCTTGTGAGGTTTGGCTTTCAGGTGCAGTGTGTGGCTCAGCCTGGGCACTCTGTGGGCAGGCAGGGCTTTCTGTGCTGGCACCTTTTCCCTGCGAGGAATCCTCATTTGGATCGGGTTTGGATCGGGTGGCCGGCAATGGCGGGGAGGGGCTGACCAAAGGGGGGGACAGCAGCCCTGTTTCCCGGGACAGAAAGCTTTTGAGGTTTGGCTTTCAGGTGCATTGTGTGGCGCAGCCTGGGGTGTCCGTGGGCAGGCAGGGCTTTCTGTGCTGGCACCTTTTCCCTGCGAGGAATCCTCATTTGGATCGAGTTTTGGGGGGCTGCTAAAATGGCGGGGCGGGGCTGACCAAAGGGGGGACAGCAGCCCTGTTTCCCGGGACAGAAAGCTTGTGAGGTTTGGCTTTCAGGTGCAGTGTGTGGCACAGCCTGGGCACTCTGTGGGCAGGCAGGGCTTTCGGTGCTGGCACCTTTTCCCTGCGAGGAATCCTCATTTGGATCTGGTTTGGATCGGGTGGCCGGCAATGGCGGGGCGGGGCTGACCAAAGGGGGGACAGCAGCCCTGTTTCCCGGGACAGAAAGCTTGTGAGGTTTGGCTTTCAGGTGCAGTGTGTGGCGCAGCCTGGGGTGTCCGTGGGCAGGCAGGGCTTTCTGTGCTGGCACCTTTTCCCTGCGAGGAATCCTTATTTGGATCGGGTTTTGGGGGGGCTGCTAAAATGGCGGGGCGGGGCTGACCAAAGGGGGGACAGCAGCCCTGTTTCCCGGGACAGAAAGCTTGTGAGGTTTGGCTTTCAGGTGCAGTGTGTGGCGCAGCCTGGGGTGTCCGTTGGCAGGCAGGGCTTTCTGTGGTGGCACCTTTTCCCTGCGAGGAATCCTCATTTGGATCGGGTTTTGGGGGGGCTGCTAAAATGGCGGGGCGGGGCTGACCAAAGGGGGGACAGCAGCCCTGTTTACCGGGACAGAAAGCTTGTGAGGTTTGGCTTTCAGGTGCAGTTTGTGACACAGCCTGGGCACTCTGTGGGCAGGCAGGGCTTTCTGTGCTGGCACCTTTTCCCTGCGAGGAATCCTCATTTGGATCGGGTTTGGATCGGGTGGCCGGCAGTGGTGGGCGGAGCTGACTAAGGTTGGGTACACCAGCCCTGTTTCCCGGGACAGAAAGCTTGTGAGGTTTGGCTTTCAGGTGCAGTGTGTGGCGCAGCCTGAGCACTCTGTGGGCAGGCAGGGCTTTCTGTGCTGGCACCTTTTCCCTGCGAGGAATCCTCATTTGGGTCGGGTTTGGATCGGGTGGCTGGCAATGGCGGGGCGGGGCTGACCAAAGGGGGGACAGCAGCCCTGTTTCCCGGGACAGAAAGCTTGTGAGGTTTGGCTTTCAGGTGCAGTGTGTGGCACAGCCTGTGCACTCTGTGGGCAGGCAGGGCTTTCTGAGCTAGCACCTTTTCCCTGCGAGGAATCCTCATTTGGATCGGGTTTTGGGGGGGCTGCTAATGGCGGGGCGGGGCTGACCAAAGGGGGGACAGCAGCCCTGTTTCCCGGGACAGAAAGCTTGTGAGGTTTGGCTTTCAGGTGCAGTGTGTGGCACAACCTGGGCACTCTGTGGGCAGGCAGGGCTTTCGGTGCTGGCACCTTTTCCCTGCGAGGAATCCTCATTTGGATCGGGTTTGGATCGGGTGGCCTGCAGTGGTGGGGTGGGCTGACCAAAGGGGGGACAGCAGCCCTGTTTCCCGGGACAGAAAGCTTGTGAGGTTTGGCTTTCAGGTGCAGTGTGTGGCACAGCCTGGGCACTCTGTGGGCAGGCAGGGCTTTCTGTGCTGGCACCTTTTCTCTGCGAGGAGTCCTCATTTGGGTCGGGTTTTTGGGGGGCTGCTAAAATGGCGGGGCGGGGCTAACCAAAGGGGGATCAGCAGCCCTGTTTCCCGGGACAGAAAGCTTGTGAGGTTTGGCTTTCAGGTGCAGTGTGTGGCACAGCCTGGGCACTCTGTGGGCAGGCAGGGCTTTCGGTGCTGGCACCTTTTCCCTGCGAGGAATCCTCATTTGCATCGGGTTTGGATCGGGTGGCCGGCAATGGCGGGGCGGGGCTGACCAAAGGGGGGACAGCAGCCCTGTTTCCCGGGACAGAAAGCTTGTGAGGTTTGGCTTTCAGGTGCAGTGTGTGGCGCAGCCTGGGGTGTCCGTGGGCAGGCAGGGCTTTCTGTGCTGGCACCTTTTCCCTGCGAGGAATCCTCATTTGGATCGGGTTTTGGGGGGGCTGCTAAAATGGCGGGGCGAGGCTGACCAAATGGGGGACAGCAGCCCTGTTTGCCGGGACAGAAAGCTTGTGAGGTTTGGCTTTCAGGTGCAGTGTGTGGCACAGCCTGGGCACTCTGTGGGCAGGCAGGGCTTTCTGTGCTGGCACCTTTTCCCTGCGAGGAATCCTCATTTGGATCGAGTTTTGGGGGGGCTGCTAAAATGGCGGGGCGGGGGTGACCAAAGTGGGGACAGCAGCCCTGTTTCCCGGGACAGAAAGCTTGTGAGGTTTGGCTTTCAGGTGCAGTGTGTGGCACAGCCTGGGCACTCTGTGGGCAGGCAGGGCTTTCGGTGCTGGCACCTTTTCCCTGCGAGGAATCCTCATTTGGATCGGGTTTGGATCGGGTGGCCGGCAGTGGTGGGCGGGGCTGACTAAGGTTGGGTACAGCAGCCCTGTTTCCCGGGACAGAAAGCTTGTGAGGTTTGGCTTTCAGGTGCAGTGTGTGGCGCAGCCGGGGCACTCTGTGGGCAGGCAGGGCTTTCTGTGCTGGCACCTTTTCCCTGCGAGGAATCCTCATTTGGGTCGGATTTGGATCGGGTGGCTGGCAATGGCGGGGCGGGGCTGACCAAAGGGGGGACAGCAGCCCTGTTTCCCGGGACAGAAAGCTTGTGAGGTTTGGCTTTCAGGTGCAGTGTGTGGCACAGCCTGTGCACTCTGTGGGCAGGCAGGGCTTTCTGAGCTAGCACCTTTTCCCTGCGAGGAATCCTCATTTGGATCGGGTTTTGGGGGGGCTGCTAAAATGGCGGGGCGGGGCTGACCAAAGGGGGGACAGCAGCCCTGTTTCCCGGGACAGAAAGCTTGTGAGGTTTGGCTTTCAGGTGCAGTGTGTGGCACAGCCTGGGGTGTCCGTGGGCAGGCAGGGCTTTCTGTGCTGGCACCTTTTCCCTGCGAGGAATCCTCATTTGGATCTGGTTTGGATCGGGTGGCCGGCAATGGCGGGGCGGGGCTGACCAAAGGGGGGACAGCAGCCCTGTTTCCCGGGACAGAAAGCTTGTGAGGTTTGGCTTTCAGGTGCAGTGTGTGGCACAGCCTGGGCACTCTGTGGGCAGGCAGGGCTTTCTGTGCTGGCACCTTTTCCCTGCGAGGAATCCTCATTTGGATCGGCTTTGGATCGAGTGGCCGGCAATGGCGGGGCGGGGGTGACCAAAGGGGGGACAGCAGCCCTGTTTCCCGGGACAGAAAGCTTGTGAGGTTTGGCTTTCAGGTGCAGTGTGTGGCACAGCCTGGGCACACTGTGGGCAGGCAGGGCTTTCTGTGGTGGCACCTTTTCCCTGCGAGGAATCCTCATTTGGATCGGGTTTGGATCGAGTGGCCGGCAGTGGCGGGGTAGGGCTGACCAAATGGGGGACAGCAGCCCTGTTTCCCGGGACAGAAAGCTTGTGAGGTTTGGCTTTCAGGTGCAGTGTGTGGCGCAGCCTGGGCACTCTGTGGGCAGGCAGGGCTTTCTGTGCTGGCACCTTTTCCCTGCGAGGAATCCTCATTTGGATCGGGTTTTGGGGGGGCTGCTAAAATGGCGGGGCGGGGCTGACCAAAGGGGGGACAGCAGCCCTGTTTCCCGGGACAGAAAGCTTGTGAGGTTTGGCTTTCAGGTGCAGTTTGTGACACAGCCTGGGCACTCTGTTGGCAGGCAGGGCTTTCTGTGCTGGCACCTTTTCCCTGCGAGGAATCCTCATTTGGATCGGGTTTGGATCGGGTGGCCGGCAGTGGTGGGCGGGGCTGACCAAAGTGAGGACAGCAGCCCTGTTTCCCGGGACAGAAAGCTTGTGAGGTTTGTCTTTCAGGTGCAGTGTGTGGCGCAGCCCGGGGTTTCCGTGGGCAGGCAGGGCTTTCTGTGCTGGCACCTTTTCCCTGCGAGGAATCCTCATTTGGATCGGGTTTGGATCGGGTGGCCGGCAATGGCGGGGCGGGGCTGACCACAGGGGGGACAGCAGCCCTGTTTCCCGGGACAGAAAGCTTGTGAGGTTTGGCTTTCAGGTGCAGTGTGTGGCTCAGCCTGGGCACTCTGTGGGCAGGCAGGGCTTTCTGTGCTGGCACCTTTTCCCTGCGAGGAATCCTCATTTGGATCGGGTTTGGATCGGGTGGCCGGCAATGGCGGGGAGGGGCTGACCAAAGGGGGGACAGCAGCCCTGTTTCCCGGGACAGAAAGCTTTTGAGGTTTGGCTTTCAGGTGCATTGTGTGGCGCAGCCTGGGGTGTCCGTGGGCAGGCAGGGCTTTCTGTGCTGGCACCTTTTCCCTGCGAGGAATCCTCATTTGGATCGAGTTTTGGGGGGGCTGCTAAAATGGCGGGGCGGGGCTGACCAAAGGGGGGACAGCAGCCCTGTTTCCCGGGACAGAAAGCTTGTGAGGTTTGGCTTTCAGGTGCAGTGTGTGGCACAGCCTGGGCACTCTGTGGGCAGGCAGGGCTTTCGGTGCTGGCACCTTTTCCCTGCGAGGAATCCTCATTTGGATCGGGTTTGGATCGGGTGGCCGGCAATGGCGGGGCGGGGCTGACCAAAGGGGGGACAGCAGCCCTGTTTCCCGGGACAGAAAGCTTGTGAGGTTTGGCTTTCAGGTGCAGTGTGTGGCGCAGCCTGGGGTGTCCGTGGGCAGGCAGGGCTTTCTGTGCTGGCACCTTTTCCCTGCGAGGAATCCTTATTTGGATCGGGTTTTGGGGGGGCTGCTAAAATGGCGGGGCGGGGCTGACCAAAGGGGGGACAGCAGCCCTGTTTCCCGGGACAGAAAGCTTGTGAGGTTTGGCTTTCAGGTGCAGTGTGTGGCGCAGCCTGGGGTGTCCGTTGGCAGGCAGGGCTTTCTGTGGTGGCACCTTTTCCCTGCGAGGAATCCTCATTTGGATCGGGTTTTGGGGGGGCTGCTAAAATGGCGGGGCGGGGCTGACCAAAGGGGGGACAGCAGCCCTGTTTACCGGGACAGAAAGCTTGTGAGGTTTGGCTTTCAGGTGCAGTTTGTGACACAGCCTGGGCACTCTGTGGGCAGGCAGGGCTTTCTGTGCTGGCACCTTTTCCCTGCGAGGAATCCTCATTTGGATCGGGTTTGGATCGGGTGGCCGGCAGTGGTGGGCGGAGCTGACTAAGGTTGGGTACACCAGCCCTGTTTCCCGGGACAGAAAGCTTGTGAGGTTTGGCTTTCAGGTGCAGTGTGTGGCGCAGCCTGAGCACTCTGTGGGCAGGCAGGGCTTTCTGTGCTGGCACCTTTTCCCTGCGAGGAATCCTCATTTGGGTCGGGTTTGGATCGGGTGGCTGGCAATGGCGGGGCGGGGCTGACCAAAGGGGGGACAGCAGCCCTGTTTCCCGGGACAGAAAGCTTGTGAGGTTTGGCTTTCAGGTGCAGTGTGTGGCACAGCCTGTGCACTCTGTGGGCAGGCAGGGCTTTCTGAGCTAGCACCTTTTCCCTGCGAGGAATCCTCATTTGGATCGGGTTTTGGGGGGGCTGCTAATGGCGGGGCGGGGCTGACCAAAGGGGGGACAGCAGCCCTGTTTCCCGGGACAGAAAGCTTGTGAGGTTTGGCTTTCAGGTGCAGTGTGTGGCACAACCTGGGCACTCTGTGGGCAGGCAGGGCTTTCGGTGCTGGCACCTTTTCCCTGCGAGGAATCCTCATTTGGATCGGGTTTGGATCGGGTGGCCTGCAGTGGTGGGGTGGGCTGACCAAAGGGGGGACAGCAGCCCTGTTTCCCGGGACAGAAAGCTTGTGAGGTTTGGCTTTCAGGTGCAGTGTGTGGCGCAGCCTGGGGTGTCCGTGGGCAGGCAGGGCTTTCTGTGCTGGCACCTTTTCCCTGCGAGGAATCCTCATTTGGATCGGGTTTTGGGGGGGCTGCTAAAATGGCGGGGCGAGGCTGACCAAATGGGGGACAGCAGCCCTGTTTGCCGGGACAGAAAGCTTGTGAGGTTTGGCTTTCAGGTGCAGTGTGTGGCACAGCCTGGGCACTCTGTGGGCAGGCAGGGCTTTCTGTGCTGGCACCTTTTCCCTGCGAGGAATCCTCATTTGGATCGAGTTTTGGGGGGGCTGCTAAAATGGCGGGGCGGGGGTGACCAAAGTGGAGACAGCAGCCCTGTTTCCCGGGACAGAAAGCTTGTGAGGTTTGGCTTTCAGGTGCAGTGTGTGGCACAGCCTGGGCACTCTGTGGGCAGGCAGGGCTTTCGGTGCTGGCACCTTTTCCCTGCGAGGAATCCTCATTTGGATCGGGTTTGGATCGGGTGGCCGGCAGTGGTGGGCGGGGCTGACTAAGGTTGGGTACAGCAGCCCTGTTTCCCGGGACAGAAAGCTTGTGAGGTTTGGCTTTCAGGTGCAGTGTGTGGCGCAGCCGGGGCACTCTGTGGGCAGGCAGGGCTTTCTGTGCTGGCACCTTTTCCCTGCGAGGAATCCTCATTTGGGTCGGATTTGGATCGGGTGGCTGGCAATGGCGGGGCGGGGCTGACCAAAGGGGGGACAGCAGCCCTGTTTCCCGGGACAGAAAGCTTGTGAGGTTTGGCTTTCAGGTGCAGTGTGTGGCACAGCCTGTGCACTCTGTGGGCAGGCAGGGCTTTCTGAGCTAGCACCTTTTCCCTGCGAGGAATCCTCATTTGGATCGGGTTTTGGGGGGGCTGCTAAAATGGCGGGGCGGGGCTGACCAAAGGGGGGACAGCAGCCCTGTTTCCCGGACAGAAAGCTTGTGAGGTTTGGCTTTCAGGTGCAGTGTGTGGCACAGCCTGGGGTGTCCGTGGGCAGGCAGGGCTTTCTGTGCTGGCACCTTTTCCCTGCGAGGAATCCTCATTTGGATCGGGTCTGGGTCGGGTTTGGATCGGGTGGCCCGCAATGGCGGGGCGGGGCTGACCAAAGGGGGGACAGCAGCCCTGTTTCCCGGGACAGAAAGCTTGTGAGGTTTGGCTTTCAGGTGCAGTGTGTGGCACAGCCTGGGCACTCTGTGGGCAGGCAGGGCTTTCTGTGCTGGCACCTTTTCCCTGCGAGGAATCTTCATTTGGATCGGGTTTGGATCGGGTGGCCGGCAGTGGTGGGGTGGGCTGACCAAAGGGGGGACAGCAGCCCTGTTTGCCGGGACAGAAAGCTTGTGAGGTTTGGCTTTCAGGTGCAGTGTGTGGCTCAGCCTGGGCACTCTGTGGGCAGGCAGGGCTTTCTGTGGTGGCACCTTTTCCCTGCGAGGAATCCTCATTTGGATCGAGTTTTGGGGGGGCTGCTAAAATGGCGGGGCGTGGGTGACCAAAGGGGGGACAGCAGCCCTGTTTCCCGGGACAGAAAGCTTGTGAGGTTTGGCTTTCAGGTGCAGTGTGTGTCACAGCCTGGGGTGTCCGTGGGCAGGCAGGGCTTTCTGTGCTGGCACCTTTTCTCTGCGAGG
This sequence comes from Pseudopipra pipra, assembly GCF_036250125.1. Taxonomy (NCBI): domain Eukaryota; kingdom Metazoa; phylum Chordata; class Aves; order Passeriformes; family Pipridae; genus Pseudopipra; species Pseudopipra pipra. The sequence goes on from NW_026990584.1 coordinate 54,842, forward strand.
AGTCCTCATTTGGATCGGGTTTTTGGGGGGCTGCTAAAATGGCGGGGCGGGGCTAACCAAAGGGGGGACAGCAGCCCTGTTTCCCGGGACAGAAAGCTTGTGAGGTTTGGCTTTCAGGTGCAGTGTGTGGCACAGCCTGGGCACTCTGTGGGCAGGCAGGGCTTTCGGTGCTGGCACCTTTTCCCTGCGAGGAATCCTCATTTGCATCGGGTTTGGATCGGGTGGCCCGCAATGGCGGGGCGGGGCTGACCAAAGGGGGGACAGCAGCCCTGTTTCCCGGGACAGAAAGCTTGTGAGGTTTGGCTTTCAGGTGCAGTGTGTGGCGCAGCCTGGGGTGTCCGTGGGCAGGCAGGGCTTTCTGTGCTGGCACCTTTTCCCTGCGAGGAATCCTCATTTGGATCGGGTTTTGGGGGGGCTGCTAAAATGGCGGGGCGAGGCTGACCAAAGGGGGGACAGCAGCCCTGTTTGCCGGGACAGAAAGCTTGTGAGGTTTGGCTTTCAGGTGCAGTGTGTGGCACAGCCTGGGCACTCTGTGGGCAGGCAGGGCTTTCTGTGCTGGCACCTTTTCCCTGCGAGGAATCCTCATTTGGATCGAGTTTTGGGGGGGCTGCTAAAATGGCGGGGCGGGGGTGACCAAAGTGGGGACAGCAGCCCTGTTTCCCGGGACAGAAAGCTTGTGAGGTTTGGCTTTCAGGTGCATTGTGTGGCACAGCCTGGGCACTCTGTGGGCAGGCAGGGCTTTCGGTGCTGGCACCTTTTCCCTGCGAGGAATCCTCATTTGGATCGGGTTTGGATCGGGTGGCCGGCAGTGGTGGGGTGGGCTGACCAAAGGGGGGACAGCAGCCCTGTTTCCCGGGACAGAAAGCTTGTGAGGTTTGGCTTTCAGGTGCAGTGTGTGGCTCAGCCTGGGCACTCTGTGGGCAGGCAGGGCTTTCTGTGCTGGCACCTTTTCCCTGCGAGGAATGCTCATTTGGATCTGGTTTGGATCGGGTGGCCGGCAATGGCGGGGCGGGGGTGACCAAAGGGGGGACAGCAGCCTGTTTCCCGGGACAGAAAGCTTGTGAGGTTTGGCTTTCAGGTGCAGTGTGTGGCACAGCCTGGGCACTCTGTGGGCAGGCAGGGCTTTCTGTGCTGGCACCTTTTCCCTGCGAGGAATCCTCATTTGGATCGGGTTTTGGGGGGGCTGCTAAAATGGCGGGGCGGGGCTGACCAAAGGGGGACAGCAGCCCTGTTTCCCGGGACAGAAAGCTTGTGAGGTTTGCTTTCAGGTGCAGTTTGTGACACAGCCTGGGAACTCTGTTGGCAGGCAGGGCTTTCTGTGCTGGCACCTTTTCCCTGCGAGGAATCCTCATTTGGATCGGGTTTGGATCGGGTGGCCGGCAGTGGTGGGCGGGGCTGACCAAAGTGGGGACAGCAGCCCTGTTTCCCGGGACAGAAAGCTTGTGAGGTTTGGCTTTCAGGTGCAGTGTGTGGCACAGCCTGGGGTGTCCGTGGGCAGGCAGGGCTTTCTGTGCTGGCACCTTTTCCCTGCGAGGAATCCTCATTTGGATCGGGTTTGGATCGGGTGGCCGGCAGTGGTGGGCGGGGCTGACCAAAGGGGGGACAGCAGCCCTGTTTCCCGGGACAGAAAGCTTGTGAGGTTTGGCTTTCAGGTGCATTGTGTGGCTCAGCCTGGGCGCTCTGTGGGCAGGCAGGGCTTTCGGTGCTGGCACCTTTTCCCTGCGAGGAATCCTCATTTGGGTCGGGTTTGGATCGGGTGGCCAGCAATGGAGGGGCGGGGCTGACCAAAGTGGCGACAGCAGCCCTGTTTCCCGGGACAGAAAGCTTGTGAGGTTTGGCTTTCAGGTGCAGTGTGTGGCACAGCCTGGGCACTCTGTGGGCAGGCAGGGCTTTCTGTGCTGGCACCTTTTCCCTGCGAGGAATCCTCATTTGGATCGGGTTTTGGGGGGGCTGCTAAAATGGCGGGGCGGGGTGACCAAAGGGGGACAGCAGCCCTGTTTCCCGGGACAGAAAGCTTGTGAGGTTTGGCTTTCAGGTGCAGTGTGTGGCGCAGCCTGGGGTGTCCGTGGGCAGGCAGGGCTTTCTGTGCTGGCACCTTTTCCCTGCGAGGAATCCTCATTTGGATCGGGTTTTGGGGGGGCTGCTAAAATGGCGGGGCGGGGCTGACCAAAGGGGGGACAGCAGCCCTGTTTCCCGGGACAGAGCTTGTGAGGTTTGGCTTTCAGGTGCAGTGTGTGGCACAGCCTGGGCACTCTGTGGGCAGGCAGGGCTTTCGGTGCTGGCACCTTTTCCCTGCGAGGAATCCTCATTTGGATCGGGTTTGGATCGAGTGGCCGGCAATGGCGGGGCGGGGGTGACCAAAGGGGGGACAGCAGCCCTGTTTCCCGGGACAGAAAGCTTGTGAGGTTTGGCTTTCAGGTGCAGTGTGTGGCACAGCCTGGGCACACTGTGGGCAGGCAGGGCTTTCTGTGGTGGCACCTTTTCCCTGCGAGGAATCCTCATTTGGATCGGGTTTGGATCGAGTGGCCGGCAGTGGCGGGGCAGGGCTGACCAAAGGGGGGACAGCAGCCCTGTTTCCCGGGACAGAAAGCTTGTGAGGTTTGGCTTTCAGGTGCAGTGTGTGGCGCAGCCTGGGCACTCTGTGGCAGGCAGGGCTTTCTGTGCTGGCACCTTTTCTCTGCGAGGAATCCTCATTTGGATCGGGTTTTGGGGGGCTGCTAAAATGGCGGGGCGGGGCTGACCAAAGGGGGGACAGCAGCCCTGTTTCCCGGGACAGAAAGCTTGTGAGGTTTGGCTTTCAGGTGCAGTTTGTGACACAGCCTGGGCACTCTGTTGGCAGGCAGGGCTTTCTGTGCTGGCACCTTTTCCCTGCGAGGAATCCTCATTTGGATCGGGTTTGGATCGGGTGGCCGGCAGTGGTGGGCGGGGCTGACCAAAGTGGGGACAGCAGCCCTGTTTCCCGGGACAGAAAACTTGTGAGGTTTGGCTTTCAGGTGCAGTGTGTGGCACAGCCTGGGCACTCTGTGGGCAGGCAGGGCTTTCTGTGCTGGCACCTTTTCCCTGCGAGGAATCCTCATTTGGATCGGGTTTGGGTCGGGTTTGGATCGGGTGGCCGGCAATGGCTGGGCGGGGGTGACCAAAGGGGGGACAGCAGTCCTGTTTCCCGGGACAGAAAGCTTGTGAGGTTTGGCTTTCAGGTGCAGTGTGTGGCGCAGCCTGGGCACTCTGTGGGCAGGGAGGGCTTTCTGTGGTGACACCTTTTCCCTGCGAGGAATCCTCAATTGGATCGGGTTTTGGGGGGGCTGCTAAAATGGCGGGGCGGGGCTGACCAAAGGGGGGACAGCAGCCCTGTTTCCCGGGACAGAAAGCTTGTGAGGTTTGGCTTTCAGGTGCAGTGTGTGGCGCAGCCCGGGGTTTCCGTGGGCAGGCAGGGCTTTCTGTGCTGGCACCTTTTCCCTGCGAGGAATCCTCATTTGGATCGGGTTTGGATCGGGTGGCCGGCAGTGGTGGGGTGGGCTGACCAAAGGGGGGACAGCAGCCCTGTTTCCCGGGACAGAAAGCTTTTGAGGTTTGGCTTTCAGGTGCAGTGTGTGGCGCAGCCTGGGGTGTCCGTGGGCAGGCAGGGCTTTCTGTGCTGGCACCTTTTCCCTGCGAGGAATTCTCATTTGGGTCGGGTTTGGATCGGGTGGCCGGCAATGGCGGGGCGGGGCTGACCTAAGGGGGGACAGCAGCCCTGTTTGCCTTGACAGAAAGCTTGTGAGGTTTGGCTTTCAGGTGCAGTGTGTGGCACAGCCTGGGCACTCTGTGGGCAGGCAGGGCTTTCTGTGCTGGCACCTTTTCCCTGCGAGGAATCCTCATTTGGATCGGGTTTTGGGGGGGCTGCTAAAATGGCTGGGCGGGGGTGACCAAAGGGGGGACAGCAGCCCTGTTTCCCGGGACAGAAAGCTTGTGAGGTTTGGCTTTCAGGTGCAGTGTGTGGCACAGCCTGGGCACTCTGTGGGCAGGCAGGGCTTTCGGTGCTGGCACCTTTTCCCTGCGAGGAATCCTCATTTGGGTCGGGTTTGGATCGGGTGGCCGGCAATGGAGGGGCGGGGCTGACCAAAGTGGGGACAGCAGCCCTGTTTCCCGGGACAGAAAGCTTGTGAGGTTTGGCTTTCAGGTGCAGTGTGTGGCACAGCCTGGGCACTCTGTGGGCAGGCAGGGCTTTCTGTGCTGGCACCTTTTCCCTGCGAGGAATCCTCATTTGGATCGGGTTTGGATCGGGTGGCCGGCAGTGGTGGGGTGGGCTGACCAAAGGGGGGACAGCAGCCCTGTTTCCCGGGACAGAAAGCTTGTGAGGTTTGGCTTTCAGGTGCAGTGTGTGGCTCAGCCTGGGCACTCTGTGGGCAGGCAGGGCTTTCTGTGCTGGCACCTTTTCCCTGCGAGGAATCCTCATTTGGATCTGGTTTGGATCGGGTGGCCGGCAATGGCGGGGCGGGGCTGACCAAAGGGGGGACAGCAGCCCTGTTTCCCGGGACAGAAAGCTTGTGAGGTTTGGCTTTCAGGTGCAGTGTGTGGCGCAGCCTGGGGTGTCCGTGGGCAGGCAGGGCTTTCTGTGCTGGCCCCTTTTCCCTGCGAGGAATCCTCATTTGGATCGGGTTTTGGGGGGGCTGCTAAAATGGCGGGGCGGGGCTGACCAAAGGGGGGACAGCAGCCCTGTTTCCCGGGACAGAAAGCTTGTGAGGTTTGGCTTTCAGGTGCAGTGTGTGGCACAGCCTGTGCACTCTGTGGGCAGGCAGGGCTTTCTGTGCTGGCACCTTTTCCCTGCGAGGAATCCTCATTTGGATCGGGTTTTGGGGGGGCTGCTAAAATGGCGGGGCGAGGCTGACCAAAGGGGGGACAGCAGCCCTGTTTGCCGGGACAGAAAGCTTGTGAGGTTTGGCTTTCAGGTGCAGTGTGTGGCACAGCCTGGGCACTCTGTGGGCAGGCAGGGCTTTCTGTGCTGGCACCTTTTCCCTGCGAGGAATCCTCATTTGGATCGAGTTTTGGGGGGGCTGCTAAAATGGCGGGGCGTGGGTGACCAAAGGGGGGACAGCAGCCCTGTTTCCCGGGACAGAAAGCTTGTGAGGTTTGGCTTTCAGGTGCAGTGTGTGTCACAGCCTGGGGTGTCCGTGGGCAGGCAGGGCTTTCTGTGCTGGCACCTTTTCTCTGCGAGGAGTCCTCATTTGGATCGGGTTTTTGGGGGGCTGCTAAAATGGCGGGGCGGGGCTGACCAAAGGGGGGACAGCAGCCCTGTTTCCCGGGACAGAAAGCTTGTGAGGTTTGGCTTTCAGGTGCAGTGTGTGGCACAGCCTGGGCACTCTGTGGGCAGGCAGGGCTTTCGGTGCTGGCACCTTTTCCCTGCGAGGAATCCTCATTTGCATCGGGTTTGGATCGGGTGGCCGGCAATGGCGGGGCGGGGCTGACCAAAGGGGGGACAGCAGCCCTGTTTCCCGGGACAGAAAGCTTGTGAGGTTTGGCTTTCAGGTGCAGTGTGTGGCGCAGCCTGGGGTGTCCGTGGGCAGGCAGGGCTTTCTGTGCTGGCACCTTTTCCCTGCGAGGAATCCTCATTTGGATCGGGTTTTGGGGGGGCTGCTAAAATGGCGGGGCGAGGCTGACCAAAGGGGGGACAGCAGCCCTGTTTCCCGGGACAGAAAGCTTGTGAGGTTTGGCTTTCAGGTGCAGTGTGTGGCACAGCCTGGGCACTCTGTGGGCAGGCAGGGCTTTCGGTGCTGGCACCTTTTCCCTGCGAGGAATCCTCATTTGGATCGGGTTTGGATCGGGTGGCCGGCAGTGGTGGGGTGGGCTGACCAAAGGGGGGACAGCAGCCCTGTTTCCCGGGACAGAAAGCTTGTGAGGTTTGGCTTTCAGGTGCAGTGTGTGGCTCAGCCTGGGCACTCTGTGGGCAGGCAGGGCTTTCTGTGCTGGCACCTTTTCCCTGCGAGGAATCCTCATTTGGATCTGGTTTGGATCGGGTGGCCGGCAATGGCCGGGCGGGGCTGACCAAAGGGGGGACAGCAGCCCTGTTTCCCGGGACAGAAAGCTTGTGAGGTTTGGCTTTCAGGTGCAGTGTGTGGCACAGCCTGGGCACTCTGTGGGCAGGCAGGGCTTTCTGTGCTGGCACCTTTTCCCTGCGAGGAATCCTTATTTGGATCGGGTTTGGATCGGGTGGCCGGCAATGGCGGGGCGGGGCTGACCAAAGGGGGGACAGCAGCCCTGTTTCCCGGGACAGAAAGCTTGTGAGGTTTGGCTTTCAGGTGCAGTGTGTGGCGCAGCCTGGGGTGTCCGTGGGCAGGCAGGGCTTTCTGTGCTGGCACCTTTTCCCTGCGAGGAATCCTCATTTGGATCGGGTTTTGGGGGGGCTGCTAAAATGGCGGGGCGGGGCTGACCAAAGGGGGGACAGCAGCCCTGTTTCCCGGGACAGAAAGCTTGTGAGGTTTGGCTTTCAGGTGCAGTGTGTGGCACAGCCTGGGGTGTCCGTGGGCAGGCAGGGCTTTCTGTGCTGGCACCTTTTCCCTGCGAGGAATCCTCATTTGGATCGGGTTTGGGTCGGGTTTGGATCGGGTGGCCGGCAATGGCTGGGCGGGGGTGACCAAACGGGGGACAGCAGCCCTGTTTCCCGGGACAGAAAGCTTGTGAGGTTTGGCTTTCAGGTGCAGTGTGTGGCGCAGCCTGGGGTGTCCGTGGGCAGGCAGGGCTTTTTGTGCTGGCACCTTTTCCCTGCGAGGAATCCTCATTTGGGTCGGGTTTGGATCGGGTGGCCGGCAATGGCGGGGCGGGGCTGACCAAAGGGGGGACAGCAGCCCTGTTTCCCGGGACAGAAAGCTTGTGAGGTTTGGCTTTCAGGTGCAGTGTGTGGCACAGCCTGGGCACTCTGTGGGCAGGCAGGGCTTTCTGTGCTGGCACCTTTTCTCTGCGAGGAATCCTCATTTGGATCGGGTTTTGGGGGGGCTGCTAAAATGGCGGGGCGGGGGTGACCAAAGTGGGGACAGCAGCCTTGTTTCCCGGGACAGAAAGCTTGTGAGGTTTGGCTTTCAGGTGCAGTGTGTGGCGCAGCCTGGGGTGTCCGTGGGCAGGCAGGGCTTTCTGTGCTGGCACCTTTTCCCTGCGAGGAATCCTCATTTGGAGCGGGTTTGGATCGGGTGGCCGGCAATGGCTGGGCCGGTGTGACCAAAGGGGGGACAGCAGCCCTGTTTCCCGGGACAGAAAGCTTGTGAGGTTTGGCTTTCAGGTGCAGTGTGTGGCGCAGCCTGGGGTTTCCGTGGGCAGGCAGGGCTTTCTGTGCTGGCACCTTTTCCCTGCGAGGAATCCTCATTTGGATCGGGTTTTGGGGGGGCTGCTAAAATGGCGGGGCGGGGCTGACCAAAGGGGGGACAGCAGCCCTGTTTCCCGGGACAGAAAGCTTGTGAGGTTTGGCTTTCAGGTGCAGTGTGTGGCACAGTCTGGGCACTCTGTGGGCAGGCAGGGCTTTCGGCGCTGGCACCTTTTCCCTGCGAGGAATCCTCATTTGGATCGGGTTTGGATCGGGTGGCCGGCAGTGGTGGGGTGGGCTGACCAAAGGGGGGACAGCAGCCCTGTTTCCCGGGACAGAAAGCTTGTGAGGTTTGGCTTTCAGGTGCAGTGTGTGGTGCAGCCTGGGCACTCTGTGGGCAGGCAGGGCTTTCTGTGCTGGCACCTTTTCCCTGCGAGGAATCCTCATTTGGATCTGGTTTGGATCGGGTGGCCGGCAATGGTGGGGCGGGGCTGACGAAAGGGGGGACAGCAGCCCTGTTACCCGGGACAGAAAGCTTGTGAGGTTTGGCTTTCAGGTGCAGTGTGTGGCGCAGCCTGGGGTGTCCGTGGGCAGGCAGGGCTTTCTGTGCTGGCACCTTTTCCCTGCGAGGAATCCTCATTTTGATCGGGTTTGGATCGGGTGGCCGGCAATGGCGGGGTGGGGGTGACCAAAGGGGGGACAGCAGCCCTGTTTCCCGGGACAGAAAGCTTGTGAGGTTTGGCTTTCAGGTGCAGTGTGTGGCACAGCCTGGGCACTCTGTGGGCAGGCAGGGCTTTCTGTGCTGGCACCTTTTCCCTGCGAGGAATCCTCATTTGGATCGGGTTTTGTGGGGGCTGCTAAAATGGCGGGGCGGGGGTGACCAAAGGGGGGACAGCAGCCCTGTTTCCCGGGACAGAAAGCTTTTGAGGTTTGGCTTTCAGGTGCATTGTGTGGCTCAGCCTGGGGCACTCTGTGGGCAGGCAGGGCTTTCTGTGCTGGCACCTTTTCTCTGCGAGGAATCCTCATTTGGATCGAGTCGCCGGCAGTGGCGGGGCAGGGCTGACCAAAGGGGGGACAGCAGCCCTGTTTCCCGGGACAGAAAGCTTGTGAGGTTTGGCTTTCAGGTGCAGTGTGTGGCGCAGCCTGGGGAGTCCGTGGGCAGGCAGGGCTTTCTGTGCTGGCACCTTTTCCCTGCGAGGAATCCTTATTTGGATCGGGTTTGGATCGGGTGGCCGGCAATGGCGGGGCGGGGGTGACCAAAGGGGGGACAGCAGCCCTGTTTCCCGGGACAGAAAGCTTGTGAGGTTTGGCTTTCAGGTGCAGTGTGTGGCACAGCCTGGGCACTCTGTGGGCAGGCAGGGCTTTCTGTGCTGGCACCTTTTCCCTGCGAGGAATCCTCATTTCGATCGGGTTTGGATCGGGTGGCCGGCAATGGCGGGGTGGGGGTGACCAAAGGGGGGACAGCAGCCCTGTTTCCCGGGACAGAAAGCTTGTGAGGTTTGGCTTTCAGGTGCAGTGTGTGGCGCAGCCTGGGGTGTCCGTGGGCAGGCAGGGCTTTCTGTGCTGGCACCTTTTCCCTGCGAGAAATCCTCATTTGGATCGGGTTTTGGGGGGGCTGCTAAAATGGCGGGGCGGGGCTGACCAAAGGGGGGACAGCAGCCCTGTTTCCCGGGACAGAAAGCTTGTGAGGTTTGGCTTTCAGGTGCAGTGTGTGGCGCAGCCTGGGGTGTCCGTGGGCAGGCAGGGCTTTCTGTGCTGGCACCTTTTCCCTGCGAGGAATCATCATTTGGATCGGGTTTTGGGGGGGCTGCTAAAATGGTGGGGCGGAGCTGACCAAAGGGGGGACAGCAGCCCTGTTTCCCGGGACAGAAAGCTTGTGAGGTTTGGCTTTCAGGTGCATTGTGTGGCTCAGCCTGGGCACTCTGTGGGCAGGCAGGGCTTTCTGTGCTGGCACCTTTTCCCTGCGAGGAATCCTCATTTGGATCTGGTTTGGATCGGGTGGCCGGCAATGGCGGGGCGGGGCTGACCAAAGGGGGACAGCAGCCCTGTTTCCCGGGACAGAAAGCTTGTGAGGTTTGGCTTTCAGGTGCAGTGTGTGTCACAGCCTGGGGTGTCCGTGGGCAGGCAGGGCTTTCTGTGCTGGCACCTTTTCTCTGCGAGGAATCCTCATTTGGATCGGGTTTTGGGGGGGCTGCTAAAATGGCGGGGCGGGGCTAACCAAAGGGGGGACAGCAGCCCTGTTTACCGGGACAGAAAGCTTGTGAGGTTTGGCTTTCAGGTGCAGTGTGTGGCACAGCCTGGGCACTCTGTGGGCAGGCAGGGCTTTCTGTGCTGGCACCTTTTCCCTGCGAGGAATCCTCATTTGGATCGGGTTTGGATCGAGTGGCCGGCAATGGCGGGGCGGGGGTGACCAAAGTGGGGACAGCAGCCCTGTTTCCCGGGACAGAAAGCTTGTGAGGTTTGGCTTTCAGGTGCAGTGTGTGGCACAGCCTGGGTACTCTGTGGGCAGGCAGGGCTTTCTGTGCTGGCACCTTTTCCCTGCGAGGAATCCTCATTTGGATCGGGTTTTGGGGGGGCTGCTAAAATGGCGGGGCGGGGGTGACCAAAGGGGGGACAGCAGCCCTGTTTCCCGGGACAGAAAGCTTGTGAGGTTTGGCTTTCAGGTGCAGTGTGTGGCACAGCCTGGGGTGTCCGTGGGCAGGCAGGGCTTTCTGTGCTGGCACCTTTTCTCTGCGAGGAATCCTCATTTGGATCGGGTTTTGGGGGGGCTGCTAAAATGGCGGGGCGGGGCTAACCAAAGGGGGGACAGCAGCCCTGTTTACCGGGACAGAAAGCTTGTGAGGTTTGGCTTTCAGGTGCAGTGTGTGGCACAGCCTGGGCACTCTGTGGGCAGGCAGGGCTTTCTGTGCTGGCACCTTTTCCCTGCGAGGAATCCTCATTTGGATCGGGTTTGGATCGAGTGGCCGGCAATGGCGGGGCGGGGGTGACCAAAGGGGGGACAGCAGCCCTGTTTCCCGGGACAGAAAGCTTGTGAGGTTTGGCTTTCAGGTGCAGTGTGTGGCACAGCCTGGGCACACTGTGGGCAGGCAAGGCTTTCTGTGGTGGCACCTTTTCCCTGCGAGGAATCCTCATTTGGATCGGGTTTGGATCGAGTGGCCGGCAGTGGCGGGGTAGGGCTGACCAAATGGGGGACAGCAGCCCTGTTTCCCGGGACAGAAAGCTTGTGAGGTTTGGCTTTCAGGTGCAGTGTGTGGCGCAGCCTGGGCACTCTGTGGGCAGGCAGGGCTTTCTGTGCTGGCACCTTTTCCCTGCGAGGAATCCTCATTTGGATCGGGTTTTGGGGGGGCTGCTAAAATGGCGGGGCGGGGCTGACCAAAGGGGGGACAGCAGCCCTGTTTCCCGGGACAGAAAGCTTGTGAGGTTTGGCTTTCAGGTGCAGTTTGTGACACAGCCTGGGCACTCTGTTGGCAGGCAGGGCTTTCTGTGCTGGCACCTTTTCCCTGCGAGGAATCCTCATTTGGATCGGGTTTGGATCGGGTGGCCGGCAGTGGTGGGCGGGGCTGACCAAAGTGAGGACAGCAGCCCTGTTTCCCGGGACAGAAAGCTTGTGAGGTTTTTTCTTTCAGGTGCAGTGTGTGGCGCAGCCCGGGGTTTCCGTGGGCAGGCAGGGCTTTCTGTGCTGGCACCTTTTCCCTGCGAGGAATCCTCATTTGGATCGGGTTTGGATCGGGTGGCCGGCAATGGCGGGGCGGGGCTGACCACAGGGGGGACAGCAGCCCTGTTTCCCGGGACAGAAAGCTTGTGAGGTTTGGCTTTCAGGTGCAGTGTGTGGCTCAGCCTGGGCACTCTGTGGGCAGGCAGGGCTTTCTGTGCTGGCACCTTTTCCCTGCGAGGAATCCTCATTTGGATCGGGTTTGGATCGGGTGGCCGGCAATGGCGGGGAGGGGCTGACCAAAGGGGGGACAGCAGCCCTGTTTCCCGGGACAGAAAGCTTGTGAGGTTTGGCTTTCAGGTGCAGTGTGTGGCACAGCCTGGGCACTCTGTGGGCAGGCAGGGCTTTCGGTGCTGGCACCTTTTCCCTGCGAGGAATCCTCATTTGGATCGGGTTTGGATCGGGTGGCCGGCAGTGGTGGGGTGGGCTGACCAAACGGGGGACAGCAGCCCTGTTTCCCGGGACAGAAAGCTTGTGAGGTTTGGCTTTTAGGTGCAGTGTGTGGCGCAGCCTGGGGTGTCCGTGGGCAGGCAGGGCTTTCTGTGCTGGCACCTTTTCCCTGCGAGGAATCCTCATTTGGATCGGGTTTTGGGGGGGCTGCTAAAATGGCGGGGCGGGGCTGACCAAAGGGGGGACAGCAGCCCTGTTTCCCGGGACAGAAAGCTTGTGAGGTTTGGCTTTCAGGTGCAGTGTGTGGCTCAGCCTGGGCACTCTGTGGGCAGGCAGGGCTTTCTGTGCTGGCACCTTTTCCCTGCGAGGAATCCTCATTTGGATCGGGTTTGGATCGGGTGGCCGGCAATGGCGGGGCGGGGCTGACCAAAGGGGGGACAGCAGCCCTGTTTCCCGGGACAGAAAGCTTGTGAGGTTTGGCTTTCAGGTGCAGTGTGTGGCGCAGCCTGGGGTGTCCGTGGGCAGGCAGGGCTTTCTGTGCTGGCACCTTTTCCCTGCGAGGAATCCTTATTTGGATCGGGTTTTGGGGGGGCTGCTAAAATGGCGGGGCGGGGCTGACCAAAGGGGGGACAGCAGCCCTGTTTCCCGGGACAGAAAGCTTGTGAGGTTTGGCTTTCAGGTGCAGTGTGTGGCGCAGCCTGGGGTGTCCGTTGGCAGGCAGGGCTTTCTGTGGTGGCACCTTTTCCCTGCGAGGAATCCTCATTTGGATCGGGTTTTGGGGGGGCTGCTAAAATGGCGGGGCGGGGCTGACCAAAGGGGGGACAGCAGCCCTGTTTCCCGGGACAGAAAGCTTGTGAGGTTTGGCTTTCAGGTGCAGTTTGTGACACAGCCTGGGCACTCTGTGGGCAGGCAGGGCTTTCTGTGCTGGCACCTTTTCCCTGCGAGGAATCCTCATTTGGATCGGGTTTGGATCGGGTGGCCGGCAGTGGTGGGCGGAGCTGACTAAGGTTGGGTACAGCAGCCCTGTTTCCCGGGACAGAAAGCTTGTGAGGTTTGGCTTTCAGGTGCAGTGTGTGGCGCAGCCTGAGCACTCTGTGGGCAGGCAGGGCTTTCTGTGCTGGCACCTTTTCCCTGCGAGGAATCCTCATTTGGGTCGGGTTTGGATCGGGTGGCCGGCAATGGCGGGGCGGGGCTGACCAAAGGGGGGACAGCAGCCCTGTTTCCCGGGACAGAAAGCTTGTGAGGTTTGGCTTTCAGGTGCAGTGTGTGGCACAGCCTGTGCACTCTGTGGGCAGGCAGGGCTTTCTGAGCTAGCACCTTTTCCCTGCGAGGAATCCTCATTTGGATCGGGTTTTGGGGGGGCTGCTAATGGCGGGGCGGGGCTGACCAAAGGGGGGACAGCAGCCCTGTTTCCCGGGACAGAAAGCTTGTGAGGTTTGGCTTTCAGGTGCAGTGTGTGGCACAACCTGGGCACTCTGTGGGCAGGCAGGGCTTTCGGTGCTGGCACCTTTTCCCTGCGAGGAATCCTCATTTGGGTCGGGTTTGGATCGGGTGGCCTGCAGTGGTGGGGTGGGCTGACCAAAGGGGGGACAGCAGCCCTGTTTCCCGGGACAGAAAGCTTGTGAGGTTTGGCTTTCAGGTGCAGTGTGTGGCACAGCCTGGGCACTCTGTGGGCAGGCAGGGCTTTCTGTGCTGGCACCTTTTCTCTGCGAGGAGTCCTCATTTGGATCGGGTTTTTGGGGGGCTGCTAAAATGGCGGGGCGGGGCTAACCAAAGGGGGATCAGCAGCCCTGTTTCCCGGGACAGAAAGCTTGTGAGGTTTGGCTTTCAGGTGCAGTGTGTGGCACAGCCTGGGCACTCTGTGGGCAGGCAGGGCTTTCGGTGCTGGCACCTTTTCCCTGCGAGGAATCCTCATTTGCATCGGGTTTGGATCGGGTGGCCTGCAATGGCGGGGCGGGGCTGACCAAAGGGGGGACAGCAGCCCTGTTTCCCGGGACAGAAAGCTTGTGAGGTTTGGCTTTCAGGTGCAGTGTGTGGCGCAGCCTGGGGTGTCCGTGGGCAGGCAGGGCTTTCTGTGCTGGCACCTTTTCCCTGCGAGGAATCCTCATTTGGATCGGGTTTTGGGGGGGCTGCTAAAATGGCGGGGCGAGGCTGACCAAATGGGGGACAGCAGCCCTGTTTGCCGGGACAGAAAGCTTGTGAGGTTTGGCTTTCAGGTGCAGTGTGTGGCACAGCCTGGGCACTCTGTGGGCAGGCAGGGCTTTCTGTGCTGGCACCTTTTCCCTGCGAGGAATCCTCATTTGGATCGAGTTTTGGGGGGGCTGCTAAAATGGCGGGGCGGGGGTGACCAAAGGGGGGACAGCAGCCCTGTTTCCCGGGACAGAAAGCTTGTGAGGTTTGGCTTTCAGGTGCAGTGTGTGGCACAGCCTGGGCACTCTGTGGGCAGGCAGGGCTTTCGGTGCTGGCACCTTTTCCCTGCGAGGAATCCTCATTTGGATCGGGTTTGGATCGGGTGGCCGGCAGTGGTGGGGTGGGCTGACCAAAGGGGGGACAGCAGCCCTGTTTCCCGGGACAGAAAGCTTGTGAGGTTTGGCTTTCAGGTGCAGTGTGTGGCTCAGCCTGGGCACTCTGTGGGCAGGCAGGGCTTTCTGTGCTGGCACCTTTTCCCTGCGAGGAATGCTCATTTGGATCTGGTTTGGATCGGGTGGCCGGCAATGGCGGGGCGGGGGTGACCAAAGGGGGGACAGCAGCCCTGTTTCCCGGGACAGAAAGCTTGTGAGGTTTGGCTTTCAGGTGCAGTGTGTGGCACAGCCTGGGCACTCTGTGGGCAGGCAGGGCTTTCTGTGCTGGCACCTTTTCCCTGCGAGGAATCCTCATTTGGATCGGGTTTTGGGGGGGCTGCTAAAATGGCGGGGCGGGGCTGACCAAAGGGGGGACAGCAGCCCTGTTTCCCGGGACAGAAAGCTTGTGAGGTTTGGCTTTCAGGTGCAGTTTGTGACACAGCCTGGGAACTCTGTTGGCAGGCAGGGCTTTCTGTGCTGGCACCTTTTCCCTGCGAGGAATCCTCATTTGGATCGGGTTTGGATCGGGTGGCCGGCAGTGGTGGGCGGGGCTGACCAAAGTGGGGACAGCAGCCCTGTTTCCCGGGACAGAAAGCTTGTGAGGTTTGGCTTTCAGGTGCAGTGTGTGGCACAGCATGGGGTGTCCGTGGGCAGGCAGGGCTTTCTGTGCTGGCACCTTTTCCCTGCGAGGAATCCTCATTTGGATCGGGTTTGGATCGGGTGGCCGGCAGTGGTGGGCGGGGCTGACCAAAGGGGGGACAGCAGCCCTGTTTCCCGGGACAGAAAGCTTGTGAGGTTTGGCTTTCAGGTGCATTGTGTGGCTCAGCCTGGGCGCTCTGTGGGCAGGCAGGGCTTTCGGTGCTGGCACCTTTTCCCTGCGAGGAATCCTCATTTGGGTCGGGTTTGGATCGGGTGGCCAGCAATGGAGGGGCGGGGCTGACCAAAGTGGCGACAGCAGCCCTGTTTCCCGGGACAGAAAGCTTGTGAGGTTTGGCTTTCAGGTGCAGTGTGTGGCACAGCCTGGGCACTCTGTGGGCAGGCAGGGCTTTCTGTGCTGGCACCTTTTCCCTGCGAGGAATCCTCATTTGGATCGGGTTTTGGGGGGGCTGCTAAAATGGCGGGGCGGGGGTGACCAAAGGGGGGACAGCAGCCCTGTTTCCCGGGACAGAAAGCTTGTGAGGTTTGGCTTTCAGGTGCAGTGTGTGGCGCAGCCTGGGGTGTCCGTGGGCAGGCAGGGCTTTCTGTGCTGGCACCTTTTCCCTGCGAGGAATCCTCATTTGGATCGGGTTTTGGGGGGGCTGCTAAAATGGCGGGGCGGGGCTGACCAAAGGGGGGACAGCAGCCCTGTTTCCCGGGACAGAGCTTGTGAGGTTTGGCTTTCAGGTGCAGTGTGTGGCACAGCCTGGGCACTCTGTGGGCAGGCAGGGCTTTCGGTGCTGGCACCTTTTCCCTGCGAGGAATCCTCATTTGGATCGGGTTTGGATCGAGTGGCCGGCAATGGCGGGGCGGGGGTGACCAAAGGGGGGACAGCAGCCCTGTTTCCCGGGACAGAAAGCTTGTGAGGTTTGGCTTTCAGGTGCAGTGTGTGGCACAGCCTGGGCACACTGTGGGCAGGCAGGGCTTTCTGTGGTGGCACCTTTTCCCTGCGAGGAATCCTCATTTGGATCGGGTTTGGATCGAGTGGCCGGCAGTGGCGGGGCAGGGCTGACCAAAGGGGGGACAGCAGCCCTGTTTCCCGGGACAGAAAGCTTGTGAGGTTTGGCTTTCAGGTGCAGTGTGTGGCGCAGCCTGGGCACTCTGTGGGCAGGCAGGGCTTTCTGTGCTGGCACCTTTTCCCTGCGAGGAATCCTCATTTGGATCGGGTTTTGGGGGGGCTGCTAAAATGGCGGGGCGGGGCTGACCAAAGGGGGGGACAGCAGCCCTGTTTCCCGGGACAGAAAGCTTGTGAGGTTTGGCTTTCAGGTGCAGTTTGTGACACAGCCTGGGCACTCTGTGGGCAGGCAGGGCTTTCTGTGCTGGCACCTTTTCCCTGCGAGGAATCCTCATTTGGATCGGGTTTGGATCGGGTGGCCGGCAGTGGTGGGCGGAGCTGACTAAGGTTGGGTACAGCAGCCCTGTTTCCCGGGACAGAAAGCTTGTGAGGTTTGGCTTTCAGGTGCAGTGTGTGGCGCAGCCTGAGCACTCTGTGGGCAGGCAGGGCTTTCTGTGCTGGCACCTTTTCCCTGCGAGGAATCCTCATTTGGGTCGGGTTTGGATCGGGTGGCTGGCAATGGCGGGGCGGGGCTGACCAAAGGGGGGACAGCAGCCCTGTTTCCCGGGACAGAAAGCTTGTGAGGTTTGGCTTTCAGGTGCAGTGTGTGGCACAGCCTGTGCACTCTGTGGGCAGGCAGGGCTTTCTGAGCTAGCACCTTTTCCCTGCGAGGAATCCTCATTTGGATCGGGTTTTGGGGGGGCTGCTAATGGCGGGGCGGGGCTGACCAAAGGGGGGACAGCAGCCCTGTTTCCCGGGACAGAAAGCTTGTGAGGTTTGGCTTTCAGGTGCAGTGTGTGGCACAACCTGGGCACTCTGTGGGCAGGCAGGGCTTTCGGTGCTGGCACCTTTTCCCTGCGAGGAATCCTCATTTGGATCGGGTTTGGATCGGGTGGCCGACAGTGGTGGGGTGGGCTGACCAAAGGGGGGACAGCAGCCCTGTTTCCCGGGACAGAAAGCTTGTGAGGTTTGGCTTTCAGGTGCAGTGTGTGGCACAGCCTGGGCACTCTGTGGGCAGGCAGGGCTTTCTGTGCTGGCACCTTTTCTCTGCGAGGAGTCCTCATTTGGATCGGGTTTTTGGGGGGCTGCTAAAATGGCGGGGCGGGGCTAACCAAAGGGGGATCAGCAGCCCTGTTTCCCGGGACAGAAAGCTTGTGAGGTTTGGCTTTCAGGTGCAGTGTGTGGCACAGCCTGGGCACTCTGTGGGCAGGCAGGGCTTTCGGTGCTGGCACCTTTTCCCTGCGAGGAATCCTCATTTGCATCGGGTTTGGATCGGGTGGCCGGCAATGGCGGGGCGGGGCTGACCAAAGGGGGGACAGCAGCCCTGTTTCCCGGGACAGAAAGCTTGTGAGGTTTGGCTTTCAGGTGCAGTGTGTGGCGCAGCCTGGGGTGTCCGTGGGCAGGCAGGGCTTTCTGTGCTGGCACCTTTTCCCTGCGAGGAATCCTCATTTGGATCGGGTTTTGGGGGGGCTGCTAAAATGGCGGGGCGAGGCTGACCAAATGGGGGACAGCAGCCCTGTTTGCCGGGACAGAAAGCTTGTGAGGTTTGGCTTTCAGGTGCAGTGTGTGGCACAGCCTGGGCACTCTGTGGGCAGGCAGGGCTTTCTGTGCTGGCACCTTTTCCCTGCGAGGAATCCTCATTTGGATCGAGTTTTGGGGGGGCTGCTAAAATGGCGGGGCGGGGGTGACCAAAGTGGGGACAGCAGCCCTGTTTCCCGGGACAGAAAGCTTGTGAGGTTTGGCTTTCAGGTGCAGTTTGTGACACAGCCTGGGAACTCTGTTGGCAGGCAGGGCTTTCTGTGCTGGCACCTTTTCCCTGCGAGGAATCCTCATTTGGATCGGGTTTGGATCGGGTGGCCGGCAGTGGTGGGCGGGGCTGACCAAAGGGGGGACAGCAGCCCTGTTTCCCGGGACAGAAAGCTTGTGAGGTTTGGCTTTCAGGTGCATTGTGTGGCTCAGCCTGGGCGCTCTGTGGGCAGGCAGGGCTTTCGGTGCTGGCACCTTTTCCCTGCGAGGAATCCTCATTTGGGTCGGGTTTGGATCGGGTGGCCAGCAATGGAGGGGCGGGGCTGACCAAAGTGGCGACAGCAGCCCTGTTTCCCGGGACAGAAAGCTTGTGAGGTTTGGCTTTCAGGTGCAGTGTGTGGCACAGCCTGGGCACTCTGTGGGCAGGCAGGGCTTTCTGTGCTGGCACCTTTTCCCTGCGAGGAATCCTCATTTGGATCGGGTTTTGGGGGGGCTGCTAAAATGGCGGGGCGGGGGTGACCAAAGGGGGGACAGCAGCCCTGTTTCCCGGGACAGAAAGCTTGTGAGGTTTGGCTTTCAGGTGCAGTGTGTGGCGCAGCCTGGGGTGTCCGTGGGCAGGCAGGGCTTTCTGTGCTGGCACCTTTTCCCTGCGAGGAATCCTCATTTGGATCGGGTTTTGGGGGGGCTGCTAAAATGGCGGGGCGGGGCTGACCAAAGGGGGGACAGCAGCCCTGTTTCCCGGGACAGAGCTTGTGAGGTTTGGCTTTCAGGTGCAGTGTGTGGCACAGCCTGGGCACTCTGTGGGCAGGCAGGGCTTTCGGTGCTGGCACCTTTTCCCTGCGAGGAATCCTCATTTGGATCGGGTTTGGATCGAGTGGCCGGCAATGGCGGGGCGGGGGTGACCAAAGGGGGGACAGCAGCCCTGTTTCCCGGGACAGAAAGCTTGTGAGGTTTGGCTTTCAGGTGCAGTGTGTGGCGCAGCCTGGGCACTCTGTGGGCAGGCAGGGCTTTCTGTGCTGGCACCTTTTCCCTGCGAGGAATCCTCATTTGGATCGGGTTTTGGGGGGGCTGCTAAAATGGCGGGGCGGGGCTGACCAAAGGGGGGACAGCAGCCCTGTTTCCCGGGACAGAAAGCTTGTGAGGTTTGGCTTTCAGGTGCAGTTTGTGACACAGCCTGGGCACTCTGTGGGCAGGCAGGGCTTTCTGTGCTGGCACCTTTTCCCTGCGAGGAATCCTCATTTGGATCGGGTTTGGATCGGGTGGCCGGCAGTGGTGGGCGGAGCTGACTAAGGTTGGGTACAGCAGCCCTGTTTCCCGGGACAGAAAGCTTGTGAGGTTTGGCTTTCAGGTGCAGTGTGTGGCGCAGCCTGAGCACTCTGTGGGCAGGCAGGGCTTTCTGTGCTGGCACCTTTTCCCTGCGAGGAATCCTCATTTGGGTCGGGTTTGGATCGGGTGGCTGGCAATGGCGGGGCGGGGCTGACCAAAGGGGGGACAGCAGCCCTGTTTCCCGGGACAGAAAGCTTGTGAGGTTTGGCTTTCAGGTGCAGTGTGTGGCACAGCCTGTGCACTCTGTGGGCAGGCAGGGCTTTCTGAGCTAGCACCTTTTCCCTGCGAGGAATCCTCATTTGGATCGGGTTTTGGGGGGGCTGCTAATGGCGGGGCGGGGCTGACCAAAGGGGGGACAGCAGCCCTGTTTCCCGGGACAGAAAGCTTGTGAGGTTTGGCTTTCAGGTGCAGTGTGTGGCACAACCTGGGCACTCTGTGGGCAGGCAGGGCTTTCGGTGCTGGCACCTTTTCCCTGCGAGGAATCCTCATTTGGATCGGGTTTGGATCGGGTGGCCTGCAGTGGTGGGGTGGGCTGACCAAAGGGGGGACAGCAGCCCTGTTTCCCGGGACAGAAAGCTTGTGAGGTTTGGCTTTCAGGTGCAGTGTGTGGCACAGCCTGGGCACTCTGTGGGCAGGCAGGGCTTTCTGTGCTGGCACCTTTTCTCTGCGAGGAGTCCTCATTTGGATCGGGTTTTTGGGGGGCTGCTAAAATGGCGGGGCGGGGCTAACCAAAGGGGGATCAGCAGCCCTGTTTCCCGGGACAGAAAGCTTGTGAGGTTTGGCTTTCAGGTGCAGTGTGTGGCACAGCCTGGGCACTCTGTGGGCAGGCAGGGCTTTCGGTGCTGGCACCTTTTCCCTGCGAGGAATCCTCATTTGCATCGGGTTTGGATCGGGTGGCCGGCAATGGCGGGGCGGGGCTGACCAAAGGGGGGACAGCAGCCCTGTTTCCCGGGACAGAAAGCTTGTGAGGTTTGGCTTTCAGGTGCAGTGTGTGGCGCAGCCTGGGGTGTCCGTGGGCAGGCAGGGCTTTCTGTGCTGGCACCTTTTCCCTGCGAGGAATCCTCATTTGGATCGGGTTTTGGGGGGGCTGCTAAAATGGCGGGGCGAGGCTGACCAAATGGGGGACAGCAGCCCTGTTTGCCGGGACAGAAAGCTTGTGAGGTTTGGCTTTCAGGTGCAGTGTGTGGCACAGCCTGGGCACTCTGTGGGCAGGCAGGGCTTTCTGTGCTGGCACCTTTTCCCTGCGAGGAATCCTCATTTGGATCGAGTTTTGGGGGGGCTGCTAAAATGGCGGGGCGGGGGTGACCAAAGAGGGGACAGCAGCCCTGTTTCCCGGGACAGAAAGCTTGTGAGGTTTGGCTTTCAGGTGCAGTGTGTGGCACAGCCTGGGCACTCTGTGGGCAGGCAGGGCTTTCGGTGCTGGCACCTTTTCCCTGCGAGGAATCCTCATTTGGATCGGGTTTGGATCGGGTGGCCGGCAGTGGTGGGGTGGGCTGACCAAAGGGGGGACAGCAGCCCTGTTTCCCGGGACAGAAAGCTTGTGAGGTTTGGCTTTCAGGTGCAGTGTGTGGCTCAGCCTGGGCACTCTGTGGGCAGGCAGGGCTTTCTGTGCTGGCACCTTTTCCCTGCGAGGAATGCTCATTTGGATCTGGTTTGGATCGGGTGGCCGGCAATGGCGGGGCGGGGGTGACCAAAGGGGGGACAGCAGCCCTGTTTCCCGGGACAGAAAGCTTGTGAGGTTTGGCTTTCAGGTGCAGTGTGTGGCACAGCCTGGGCACTCTGTGGGCAGGCAGGGCTTTCTGTGCTGGCACCTTTTCCCTGCGAGGAATCCTCATTTGGATCGGGTTTTGGGGGGGCTGCTAAAATGGCGGGGCGGGGCTGACCAAAGGGGGGACAGCAGCCCTGTTTCCCGGGACAGAAAGCTTGTGAGGTTTGGCTTTCAGGTGCAGTTTGTGACACAGCCTGGGAACTCTGTTGGCAGGCAGGGCTTTCTGTGCTGGCACCTTTTCCCTGCGAGGAATCCTCATTTGGATCGGGTTTGGATCGGGTGGCCGGCAGTGGTGGGCGGGGCTGACCAAAGTGGGGACAGCAGCCCTGTTTCCCGGGACAGAAAGCTTGTGAGGTTTGGCTTTCAGGTGCAGTGTGTGGCACAGCCTGGGGTGTCCGTGGGCAGGCAGGGCTTTCTGTGCTGGCACCTTTTCCCTGCGAGGAATCCTCATTTGGATCGGGTTTGGATCGGGTGGCCGGCAGTGGTGGGCGGGGCTGACCAAAGGGGGGACAGCAGCCCTGTTTCCCGGGACAGAAAGCTTGTGAGGTTTGGCTTTCAGGTGCATTGTGTGGCTCAGCCTGGGCGCTCTGTGGGCAGGCAGGGCTTTCGGTGCTGGCACCTTTTCCCTGCGAGGAATCCTCATTTGGGTCGGGTTTGGATCGGGTGGCCAGCAATGGAGGGGCGGGGCTGACCAAAGTGGCGACAGCAGCCCTGTTTCCCGGGACAGAAAGCTTGTGAGGTTTGGCTTTCAGGTGCAGTGTGTGGCACAGCCTGGGCACTCTGTGGGCAGGCAGGGCTTTCTGTGCTGGCACCTTTTCCCTGCGAGGAATCCTCATTTGGATCGGGTTTTGGGGGGGCTGCTAAAATGGCGGGGCGGGGGTGACCAAAGGGGGGACAGCAGCCCTGTTTCCCGGGACAGAAAGCTTGTGAGGTTTGGCTTTCAGGTGCAGTGTGTGGCGCAGCCTGGGGTGTCCGTGGGCAGGCAGGGCTTTCTGTGCTGGCACCTTTTCCCTGCGAGGAATCCTCATTTGGATCGGGTTTTGGGGGGGCTGCTAAAATGGCGGGGCGGGGCTGACCAAAGGGGGGACAGCAGCCCTGTTTCCCGGGACAGAGCTTGTGAGGTTTGGCTTTCAGGTGCAGTGTGTGGCACAGCCTGGGCACTCTGTGGGCAGGCAGGGCTTTCGGTGCTGGCACCTTTTCCCTGCGAGGAATCCTCATTTGGATCGGGTTTGGATCGAGTGGCCGGCAATGGCGGGGCGGGGGTGACCAAAGGGGGGACAGCAGCCCTGTTTCCCGGGACAGAAAGCTTGTGAGGTTTGGCTTTCAGGTGCAGTGTGTGGCACAGCCTGGGCACACTGTGGGCAGGCAGGGCTTTCTGTGGTGGCACCTTTTCCCTGCGAGGAATCCTCATTTGGATCGGGTTTGGATCGAGTGGCCGGCAGTGGCGGGGCAGGGCTGACCAAAGGGGGGACAGCAGCCCTGTTTCCCGGGACAGAAAGCTTGTGAGGTTTGGCTTTCAGGTGCAGTGTGTGGCGCAGCCTGGGCACTCTGTGGGCAGGCAGGGCTTTCTGTGCTGGCACCTTTTCCCTGCGAGGAATCCTCATTTGGATCGGGTTTTGGGGGGGCTGCTAAAATGGCGGGGCGGGGCTGACCAAAGGGGGGACAGCAGCCCTGTTTCCCGGGACAGAAAGCTTGTGAGGTTTGGCTTTCAGGTGCAGTTTGTGACACAGCCTGGGCACTCTGTTGGCAGGCAGGGCTTTCTGTGCTGGCACCTTTTCCCTGCGAGGAATCCTCATTTGGATCGGGTTTGGATCGGGTGGCCGGCAGTGGTGGGCGGGGCTGACCAAAGTGGGGACAGCAGCCCTGTTTCCCGGGACAGAAAACTTGTGAGGTTTGGCTTTCAGGTGCAGTGTGTGGCACAGCCTGGGCACTCTGTGGGCAGGCAGGGCTTTCTGTGCTGGCACCTTTTCCCTGCGAGGAATCCTCATTTGGATCGGGTTTGGATCGGGTGGCCGGCAGTGGTGGGGTGGGCTGACCAAAGGGGGGACAGCAGCCCTGTTTCCCGGGACAGAAAGCTTGTGAGGTTTGGCTTTCAGGTGCAGTGTGTGGCTCAGCCTGGGCACTCTGTGGGCAGGCAGGGCTTTCTGTGCTGGCACCTTTTCCCTGCGAGGAATCCTCATTTGGATCTGGTTTGGATCGGGTGGCCGGCAATGGCGGGGCGGGGCTGACCAAAGGGGGGACAGCAGCCCTGTTTCCCGGGACAGAAAGCTTGTGAGGTTTGGCTTTCAGGTGCAGTGTGTGGCGCAGCCTGGGGTGTCCGTGGGCAGGCAGGGCTTTCTGTGCTGGCCCCTTTTCCCTGCGAGGAATCCTCATTTGGATCGGGTTTTGGGGGGGCTGCTAAAATGGCGGGGCGGGGCTGACCAAAGGGGGGACAGCAGCCCTGTTTCCCGGGACAGAAAGCTTGTGAGGTTTGGCTTTCAGGTGCAGTGTGTGGCACAGCCTGTGCACTCTGTGGGCAGGCAGGGCTTTCTGTGCTGGCACCTTTTCCCTGCGAGGAATCCTCATTTGGATCGGGTTTTGGGGGGGCTGCTAAAATGGCGGGGCGAGGCTGACCAAAGGGGGGACAGCAGCCCTGTTTGCCGGGACAGAAAGCTTGTGAGGTTTGGCTTTCAGGTGCAGTGTGTGGCACAGCCTGGGCACTCTGTGGGCAGGCAGGGCTTTCTGTGCTGGCACCTTTTCCCTGCGAGGAATCCTCATTTGGATCGAGTTTTGGGGGGGCTGCTAAAATGGCGGGGCGTGGGTGACCAAAGGGGGGACAGCAGCCCTGTTTCCCGGGACAGAAAGCTTGTGAGGTTTGGCTTTCAGGTGCAGTGTGTGTCACAGCCTGGGGTGTCCGTGGGCAGGCAGGGCTTTCTGTGCTGGCACCTTTTCTCTGCGAGGAGTCCTCATTTGGATCGGGTTTTTGGGGGGCTGCTAAAATGGCGGGGCGGGGCTAACCAAAGGGGGGACAGCAGCCCTGTTTCCCGGGACAGAAAGCTTGTGAGGTTTGGCTTTCAGGTGCAGTGTGTGGCACAGCCTGGGCACTCTGTGGGCAGGCAGGGCTTTCGGTGCTGGCACCTTTTCCCTGCGAGGAATCCTCATTTGCATCGGGTTTGGATCGGGTGGCCGGCAATGGCGGGGCGGGGCTGACCAAAGGGGGGACAGCAGCCCTGTTTCCCGGGACAGAAAGCTTGTGAGGTTTGGCTTTCAGGTGCAGTGTGTGGCGCAGCCTGGGGTGTCCGTGGGCAGGCAGGGCTTTCTGTGCTGGCACCTTTTCCCTGCGAGGAATCCTCATTTGGATCGGGTTTTGGGGTGGCTGCTAAAATGGCGGGGCGAGGCTGACCAAAGGGGGGACAGCAGCCCTGTTTCCCGGGACAGAAAGCTTGTGAGGTTTGGCTTTCAGGTGCAGTGTGTGGCACAGCCTGGGCACTCTGTGGGCAGGCAGGGCTTTCGGTGCTGGCACCTTTTCCCTGCGAGGAATCCTCATTTGGATCGGGTTTGGATCGGGTGGCCGGCAGTGGTGGGGTGGGCTGACCAAATGGGGGACAGCAGCCCTGTTTCCCGGGACAGAAAGCTTGTGAGGTTTGGCTTTCAGGTGCAGTGTGTGGCTCAGCCTGGGCACTCTGTGGGCAGGCAGGGCTTTCTGTGCTGGCACCTTTTCCCTGCGAGGAATCCTCATTTGGATCTGGTTTGGATCGGGTGGCCGGCAATGGCCGGGCGGGGCTGACCAAAGGGGGGACAGCAGCCCTGTTTCCCGGGACAGAAAGCTTGTGAGGTTTGGCTTTCAGGTGCAGTGTGTGGCGCAGCCTGGGCACTCTGTGGGCAGGCAGGGCTTTCTGTGCTGGCACCTTTTCCCTGCGAGGAATCCTCATTTGGGTCGGATTTGGATCGGGTGGCTGGCAATGGCGGGGCGGGGCTGACCAAAGGGGGGACAGCAGCCCTGTTTCCCGGGACAGAAAGCTTGTGAGGTTTGGCTTTCAGGTGCAGTGTGTGGCACAGCCTGGGGTGTCCGTGGGCAGGCAGGGCTTTCTGTGCTGGCACCTTTTCCCTGCGAGGAATCCTCATTTGGATCGGGTTTGGGTCGGGTTTGGATCGGGTGGCCGGCAATGGCTTGGGCGGGGGTGACCAAACGGGGGACAGCAGCCCTGTTTCCCGGGACAGAAAGCTTGTGAGGTTTGGCTTTCAGGTGCAGTGTGTGGCGCAGCCTGGGGTGTCCGTGGGCAGGCAGGGCTTTTTGTGCTGGCACCTTTTCCCTGCGAGGAATCCTCATTTGGGTCGGGTTTGGATCGGGTGGCCGGCAATGGCGGGGCGGGGCTGACCAAAGGGGGGACAGCAGCCCTGTTTCCCGGGACAGAAAGCTTGTGAGGTTTGGCTTTCAGGTGCAGTGTGTGGCACAGCCTGGGCACTCTGTGGGCAGGCAGGGCTTTCTGTGCTGGCACCTTTTCTCTGCGAGGAATCCTCATTTGGATCGAGTTTTGGGGGGGCTGCTAAAATGGCGGGGCGGGGGTGACCAAAGTGGGGACAGCAGCCTTGTTTCCCGGGACAGAAAGCTTGTGAGGTTTGGCTTTCAGGTGCAGTGTGTGGCGCAGCCTGGGGTGTCCGTGGGCAGGCAGGGCTTTCTGTGCTGGCACCTTTTCCCTGCGAGGAATCCTCATTTGGATCGGGTTTTGGGGGGGCTGCTAAAATGGCGGGGCGGGGCTGACCAAAGGGGGGACAGCAGCCCTGTTTCCCGGGACAGAAAGCTTGTGAGGTTTGGCTTTCAGGTGCAGTGTGTGGCACAGCCTGGGGTGTCCGTGGGCAGGCAGGGCTTTCTGTGCTGGCACCTTTTCCCTGCGAGGAATCCTCATTTGGATCGGGTTTGGGTCGGGTTTGGATCGGGTGGCCGGCAATGGCTGCGCGGGGGTGACCGAAGGGGGGACAGCAGCCCTGTTTCCCGGGACAGAAAGCTTGTGAGGTTTGGCTTTCAGGTGCAGTGTGTGGCGCAGCCTGGGCACGCTGTGGGCAGGCAGGGCTTTCTGTGCTGGCACCTTTTCCCTGCGAGGAATCCTCATTTGGATCGGGTTTTGGGGGGGGCTGCTAAAATGGCGGGGTGGGGCTGACCAAAGGGGGGACAGCAGCCCTGTTTCCCGGGACAGAAAGCTTGTGAGGTTTGGCTTTCAGGTGCAGTGTGTGGCGCAGCCTGGGGTGTCCGTGGGCAGGCAGGGCTTTCTGTGCTGGCACCTTTTCCCTGCGAGGAATCCTCATTTGGATCGGGTTTGGATCGGGTGGCCGGCAATGTCGGGGCGGGGCTGACCACAGGGGGGACAGCAGCCCTGTTTCCCGGACAGAAAGCTTGTGAGGTTTGGCTTTCAGGTGCAGTGTGTGGCTCAGCCTGGGCACTCTGTGGGCAGGCAGGGCTTTCTGTGCTGGCACCTTTTCCCTGCGAGGAATCCTCATTTGGATCGAGTTTTGGGGGGGCTGCTAAAATGGCGGGGCGGGGGTGACCAAAGGGGGGACAGCAACCTTGTTTCCCGGGACAGAAAGCTTGTGAGGTTTGGCTTTCAGGTGCAGTGTGTGGCGCAGCCTGGGGTGTCCGTGGGCAGGCAGGGCTTTCTGTGCTGGCACCTTTTCCCTGCGAGGAATCCTCATTTGGAGCGGGTTTGGATCGGGTGGCCGGCAATGGCTGGGCCGGGGTGACCAAAGGGGG
Source organism: Pseudopipra pipra (assembly GCF_036250125.1). NCBI lineage: Eukaryota > Metazoa > Chordata > Aves > Passeriformes > Pipridae > Pseudopipra > Pseudopipra pipra. The sequence goes on from NW_026990584.1 coordinate 81,090, forward strand.
GACAGCAGCCCTGTTTCCCGGGACAGAAAGCTTGTGAGGTTTGGCTTTCAGGTGCAGTGTGTGGCGCAGCCTGGGGTTTCCGTGGGCAGGCAGGGCTTTCTGTGCTGGCACCTTTTCCCTGCGAGGAATCCTCATTTGGATCGGGTTTTGGGGGGGCTGCTAAAATGGCGGGGCGGGGCTGACCAAAGGGGGGACAGCAGCCCTGTTTCCCGGGACAGAAAGCTTGTGAGGTTTGGCTTTCAGGTGCAGTGTGTGGCACAGCCTGGGCACTCTGTGGGCAGGCAGGGCTTTCTGTGCTGGCACCTTTTCCCTGCGAGGAATCCTCATTTGGATCGGGTTTGGATCGGGTGGCCGGCAGTGGTGGGGTGGGCTGACCAAAGGGGGGACAGCAGCCCTGTTTCCCGGGACAGAAAGCTTGTGAGGTTTGGCTTTCAGGTGCAGTGTGTGGCGCAGCCTGGGGTGTCCGTGGGCAGGCAGGGCTTTCTGTGCTGGCCCCTTTTCCCTGCGAGGAATCCTCATTTGGATCGAGTTTTGGGGGGGCTGCTAAAATGGCGGGGCGGGGCTGACCAAGGTGGGGACAGCAGCCCTGTTTCCCGGGACAGAAAGCTTGGGAGGTTTGGCTTTCAGGTGCATTGTGTGGCTCAGCCTGGGCACTCTGTGGGCAGGCAGGGCTTTCTGTGCTGGCACCTTTTCCCTGCGAGGAATCCTCATTTGGATCTGGTTTGGATCGGGTGGCCGGCAATGGCGGGGCGGGGCTGACCAAAGGGGGGACAGCAGCCCTGTTTCCCGGGACAGAAAGCTTGTGAGGTTTGGCTTTCAGGTGCAGTGTGTGGCGCAGCCTGGGGTGTCCGTGGGCAGGCAGGGCTTTCTGTGCTGGCACCTTTTCCCTGCGAGGAATCCTCATTTGGATCGGGTTTTGGGGGTCTGCTAAAATGGCGGGGCGGGGGTGACCAAAGGGGGGACAGCAGCCCTGTTTCCCGGGACAGAAAGCTTGTGAGGTTTGGCTTTCAGGTGCAGTGTGTGGCGCAGCCTGGGGTGTCCGTGGGCAGGCAGGGCTTTCTGTGCTGGTACCTTTTCCCTGCGAGGAATCCTCATTTGGATCGGGTTTTGGGGGGGCTGCTAAAATGGCGGGGCGGGGCTGACCAAAGGGGGGACAGCAGCCCTGTTTCCCGGGACAGAAAGCTTGTGAGGTTTGGCTTTCAGGTGCAGTGTGTGGCACAGCCTGGGAACTCTGTGGGCAGGCAGGGCTTTCTGTGCTGGCACCTTTTCCCTGCGAGGAATCCTCATTTGGATCCGGTTTGGATCGGGTGGCCGGCAGTGGTGGTCGGGGCTGACCAAGGTGGGGGACAGCCCTGTTTCCCGGGACAGAAAGCTTGTGAGGTTTGGCTTTCAGGTGCAGTGTGTGGCGCAGCCTGGGCACTCTGTGGGCAGGCAGGGCTTTCTGTGCTGGCACCTTTTCCCTGCGAGGAATCCTCATTTGGATCGGGTTTGGATCGGGTGGCCGGCAATGTCGGGGCGGGGCTGACCAAAGGGGGGACAGCAGCCCTGTTTCCCGGGACAGAAAGCTTGTGAGGTTTGGCTTTCAGGTGCAGTGTGTGGCGCAGCCTGGGGTGTCCGTGGGCAGGCAGGGCTTTCTGTGCTGGCACTTTTTCCTTGCGAGGAATCCTCATTTGGATCGGGTTTGGATCGGATGGCCGGCAGTGGTGGGCGGGGCTGACCAAAGGGGGGACAGCAGCCCTGTTTCCCGGGACAGAAAGCTTGTGAGGTTTGGCTTTCAGGTGCAGTGTGTGGCACAGCCTGGGCACTCTGTGGGCAGGCAGGGCTTTCTGTGCTGGCACCTTTTCCCTGCGAGGAATCCTCATTTGGATCCGGTTTGGATCGGGTGGCCGGCAATGGCGGGGCGGGGCTGACCAAAGGGGGGACAGCAGCCCTGTTTCCCGGGACAGAAAGCTTGGGAGGTTTGGCTTTCAGGTGCAGTGTGTGGCGCAGCCTGGGGTGTCCGTGGGCAGGCAGGGCTTTCTGTGCTGGCACCTTTTCCCTGCGAGGAATCCTCATTTGGATCGGGTTTTGGGGGGGCTGCTAAAATGGCGGGGCGGGGGTGACCAAAGGGGGGACAGCAGCCCTGTTTCCCGGGACAGAAAGCTTGTGAGGTTTGGCTTTCAGGTGCATTGTGTGGCTCAGCCTGGGCATTCTGTGGGCAGGCAGGGCTTTCTGTGCTGGCACCTTTTCCCTGCGAGGAATCCTCATTTGGATCGGGTTTTGGGGTGGCTACTAAGATGACGGGGCGGGGCTGACCAAAGTGGGGACAGCAGCCCTGTTTCCCGGGACAGAAAGCTTGTGAGGTTTGGCTTTCAGGTGCAGTGTGTGGCACAGCCTGGGCACTCTGTGGGCAGGCAGGGCTTTCTGTGCTGGCACCTTTTCCCTGCGAGGAATCCTCATTTGGATCGGGTTTGGATCGGGTGACCGGCAGTGGTGGGCGGGGCTGACTAAGGTTGGGTACAGCAGCCCTGTTTCCCGGGACAGAAAGCTTGTGAGGTTTGGCTTTCAGGTGCAGTGTGTGGCGCAGCCTGGGGTGTCCGTGGGCAGGCAGGGCTTTCTGTGCTGGCACCTTTTCTCTGCGAGGAATCCTCATTTGGATCGGGTTTTGGGGGGGCTGCTAAAATGGCGGGGCGGGGGTGACCAAAGGGGGGACAGCAGCCCTGTTTCCCGGGACAGAAAGCTTGTGAGGTTTGGCTTTCAGGTGCAGTGTGTGGCACAGCCTGGGCACTCTGTGGGCAGGCAGGGCTTTCTGTGCTGGCACCTTTTCCCTGCGAGGAATCCTCATTTGGATCGGGTTTTGGGGGGGCTGCTAAAATGGCGGGGCGGGGCTGACCAAAGGGGGGACAGCAGCCCTGTTTCCCGGGACAGAAAGCTTGTGAGGTTTGGCTTTCAGGTGCATTGTGTGGCTCAGCCTGGGGTGTCCGTGGGCAGGCAGGGCTTTCTGTGCTGGCACCTTTTCCCTGCGAGGAATCCTCATTTGGATCGAGTTTTGGGGGGGCTGCTAAAATGGCGGGGCGTGGGTGACCAAAGGGGGGACAGCAGCCCTGTTTCCCGGGACAGAAAGCTTGTGAGGTTTGGCTTTCAGGTGCATTGTGTGGCTCAGCCTGGGCACTCTGTGGGCAGGCAGGGCTTTCTGTGCTGGCACCTTTTCCCTGCGAGGAATCCTCATTTGGATCGGGTTTTGGGGGGGCTGCTAAAATGGCGGGGCGGGGCTAACCAAAGGGGGGACAGCAGCCCTGTTTACCGGGACAGAAAGCTTGTGAGGTTTGGCTTTCAGGTGCAGTGTGTGGCACAGCCTGGGCACTCTGTGGGCAGGCAGGGCTTTCTGTGCTGGCACCTTTTCCCTGCGAGGAATCCTCATTTGGATCGAGTTTTGGGGGGGCTGCTAAAATGGCTGGGCGGGGGTGACCAAAGGGGGGACAGCAGCCCTGTTTCCCGGGACAGAAAGCTTGTGAGGTTTGGCTTTCAGGTGCATTGTGTGGCTCAGCCTGGGCGCTCTGTGGGCAGGCAGGGCTTTCGGTGCTGGCACCTTTTCCCTGCGAGGAATCCTCATTTGGGTCGGGTTTGGATCGGGTGGCCAGCAATGGAGGGGCGGGGCTGACCAAAGTGGGGACAGCAGCCCTGTTTCCCGGGACAGAAAGCTTGTGAGGTTTGGCTTTCAGGTGCAGTGTGTGGCACAGCCTGGGCACTCTGTGGGCAGGCAGGGCTTTCTGTGCTGGCACCTTTTCCCTGCGAGGAATCCTCATTTGGATCGGGTTTTGGGGGGGCTGCTAAAATGGCGGGGCGGGGGTGACCAAAGGGGGGACAGCAGCCCTGTTTCCCGGGACAGAAAGCTTGTGAGGTTTGGCTTTCAGGTGCAGTGTGTGGCACAGCCTGGGGTGTCCGTGGGCAGGCAGGGCTTTCTGTGCTGGCACCTTTTCCCTGCGAGGAATCCTCATTTGGATCGGGTTTTGGGGGGGCTGCTAAAATGGCGGGGCGGGGCTGACCAAAGGGGGGACAGCAGCCCTGTTTCCCGGGACAGAAAGCTTGTGAGGTTTGGCTTTCAGGTGCAGTGTGTGGCACAGCCTGGGCACTCTGTGGGCAGGCAGGGCTTTCGGTGCTGGCACCTTTTCCCTGCGAGGAATCCTCATTTGGATCGGGTTTGGATCGAGTGGCCGGCAATGGCGGGGCGGGGGTGACCAAAGGGGGGACAGCAGCCCTGTTTCCCGGGACAGAAAGCTTGTGAGGTTTGGCTTTCAGGTGCAGTGTGTGGCACAGCCTGGGCACACTGTGGGCAGGCAGGGCTTTCTGTGCTGGCACCTTTTCCCTGCGAGGAATCCTCATTTGGATCGGGTTTGGATCGAGTGGCCGGCAGTGGCGGGGCAGGGCTGACCAAAGGGGGGACAGCAGCCCTGTTTCCCGGGACAGAAAGCTTGTGAGGTTTGGCTTTCAGGTGCAGTGTGTGGCGCAGCCTGGGCACTCTGTGGGCAGGCAGGGCTTTCTGTGCTGGCACCTTTTCCCTGCGAGGAATCCTCATTTGGATCGGGTTTTGGGGGGGCTGCTAAAATGGCGGGGCGGGGCTGACCAAAGGGGGGACAGCAGCCCTGTTTCCCGGGACAGAAAGCTTGTGAGGTTTGGCTTTCAGGTGCAGTTTGTGACACAGCCTGGGCACTCTGTTGGCAGGCAGGGCTTTCTGTGCTGGCACTTTTTCCCTGCGAGGAATCCTCATTTGGATCGGGTTTGGATCGGGTGGCCGGCAGTGGTGGGCGGGGCTGACCAAAGTGAGGACAGCAGCCCTGTTTCCCGGGACAGAAAGCTTGTGAGGTTTGTCTTTCAGGTGCAGTGTGTGGCGCAGCCCGCGGTTTCCGTGGGCAGGCAGGGCTTTCTGTGCTGGCACCTTTTCCCTGCGAGGAATCCTCATTTGGATCGGGTTTGGATCGGGTGGCCGGCAATGGCGGGGCGGGGCTGACCACAGGGGGGACAGCAGCCCTGTTTCCCGGGACAGAAAGCTTGTGAGGTTTGGCTTTCAGGTGCAGTGTGTGGCTCAGCCTGGGCACTCTGTGGGCAGGCAGGGCTTTCTGTGCTGGCACCTTTTCCCTGCGAGGAATCCTCATTTGGATCGGGTTTGGATCGGGTGGCCGGCAATGGCGGGGAGGGGCTGACCAAAGGGGGGACAGCAGCCCTGTTTCCCGGGACAGAAAGCTTTTGAGGTTTGGCTTTCAGGTGCATTGTGTGGCGCAGCCTGGGGTGTCCGTGGGCAGGCAGGGCTTTCTGTGCTGGCACCTTTTCCCTGCGAGGAATCCTCATTTGGATCGAGTTTTGGGGGGGCTGCTAAAATGGCGGGGCGGGGGTGACCAAAGGGGGGACAGCAGCCCTGTTTCCCGGGACAGAAAGCTTGTGAGGTTTGGCTTTCAGGTGCAGTGTGTGGCACAGCCTGGGCACTCTGTGGGCAGGCAGGGCTTTCGGTGCTGGCACCTTTTCTCTGCGAGGAATCCTCATTTGGATCGGGTTTGGATCGGGTGGCCGGCAGTGGTGGGGTGGGCTGACCAAAGGGGGGACAGCAGCCCTGTTTCCCGGGACAGAAAGCTTGTGAGGTTTGGCTTTTAGGTGCAGTGTGTGGCGCAGCCTGGGGTGTCCGTGGGCAGGCAGGGCTTTCTGTGCTGGCACCTTTTCCCTGCGAGGAATCCTCATTTGGATCGGGTTTTGGGGGGGCTGCTAAAATGGCGGGGCGGGGCTGACCAAAGGGGGGACAGCAGCCCTGTTTCCCGGGACAGAAAGCTTGTGAGGTTTGGCTTTCAGGTGCAGTGTGTGGCTCAGCCTGGGCACTCTGTGGGCAGGCAGGGCTTTCTGTGCTGGCACCTTTTCCCTGCGAGGAATCCTCATTTGGATCTGGTTTGGATCGGGTGGCCGGCAATGGCGGGGCGGGGCTGACCAAAGGGGGGACAGCAGCCCTGTTTCCCGGGACAGAAAGCTTGTGAGGTTTGGCTTTCAGGTGCAGTGTGTGGCGCAGCCTGGGGTGTCCGTGGGCAGGCAGGGCTTTCTGTGCTGGCACCTTTTCCCTGCGAGGAATCCTTATTTGGATCGGGTTTTGGGGGGGCTGCTAAAATGGCGGGGCGGGGCTGACCAAAGGGGGGACAGCAGCCCTGTTTCCCGGGACAGAAAGCTTGTGAGGTTTGGCTTTCAGGTGCAGTGTGTGGCGCAGCCTGGGGTGTCCGTTGGCAGGCAGGGCTTTCTGTGGTGGCACCTTTTCCCTGCGAGGAATCCTCATTTGGATCGGGTTTTGGGGGGGCTGCTAAAATGGCGGGGCGGGGCTGACCAAAGGGGGGACAGCAGCCCTGTTTCCCGGGACAGAAAGCTTGTGAGGTTTGGCTTTCAGGTGCAGTTTGTGACACAGCCTGGGCACTCTGTGGGCAGGCAGGGCTTTCTGTGCTGGCACCTTTTCCCTGCGAGGAATCCTCATTTGGATCGGGTTTGGATCGGGTGGCCGGCAGTGGTGGGCGGAGCTGACTAAGGTTGGGTACAGCAGCCCTGTTTCCCGGGACAGAAAGCTTGTGAGGTTTGGCTTTCAGGTGCAGTGTGTGGCGCAGCCTGAGCACTCTGTGGGCAGGCAGGGCTTTCTGTGCTGGCACCTTTTCCCTGCGAGGAATCCTCATTTGGGTCGGGTTTGGATCGGGTGGCTGGCAATGGCGGGGCGGGGCTGACCAAAGGGGGGACAGCAGCCCTGTTTCCCGGGACAGAAAGCTTGTGAGGTTTGGCTTTCAGGTGCAGTGTGTGGCACAGCCTGTGCACTCTGTGGGCAGGCAGGGCTTTCTGAGCTAGCACCTTTTCCCTGCGAGGAATCCTCATTTGGATCGGGTTTTGGGGGGGCTGCTAATGGCGGGGCGGGGCTGACCAAAGGGGGGACAGCAGCCCTGTTTCCCGGGACAGAAAGCTTGTGAGGTTTGGCTTTCAGGTGCAGTGTGTGGCACAACCTGGGCACTCTGTGGGCAGGCAGGGCTTTCTGTGCTGGCACCTTTTCCCTGCGAGGAATCCTCATTTGTATCGGGTTTGGATCGGGTGGCCGGCAGTGGTGGGGTGGGCTGACCAAAGGGGGGACAGCAGCCCTGTTTCCCGGGACAGAAAGCTTGTGAGGTTTGGCTTTCAGGTGCAGTGTTTGGCACAGCCTGGGCACTCTGTGGGCAGGCAGGGCTTTCTGTGCTGGCACCTTTTCTCTGCGAGGAGTCCTCATTTGGATCGGGTTTTTGGGGGGCTGCTAAAATGGCGGGGCGGGGCTAACCAAAGGGGGATCAGCAGCCCTGTTTCCCGGGACAGAAAGCTTGTGAGGTTTGGCTTTCAGGTGCAGTGTGTGGCACAGCCTGGGCACTCTGTGGGCAGGCAGGGCTTTCGGTGCTTGCTCCTTTTCCCTGCGAGGAATCCTCATTTGCATCGGGTTTGGATCGGGTGGCCGGCAATGGCGGGGCGGGGCTGACCAAAGGGGGGACAGCAGCCCTGTTTCCCGGGACAGAAAGCTTGTGAGGTTTGGCTTTCAGGTGCAGTGTGTGGCGCAGCCTGGGTTGTCCGTGGGCAGGCAGGGCTTTCTGTGCTGGCACCTTTTCCCTGCGAGGAATCCTCATTTGGATCGGGTTTTGGGGGGGCTGCTAAAATGGCGGGGCGAGGCTGACCAAAGGGGGGACAGCAGCCCTGTTTGCCGGGACAGAAAGCTTGTGAGGTTTGGCTTTCAGGTGCAGTGTGTGGCACAGCCTGGGCACTCTGTGGGCAGGCAGGGCTTTCTGTGCTGGCACCTTTTCTCTGCGAGGAATCCTCATTTGGATCGGGTTTTGGGGGGGCTGCTAAAATGGCGGGGCGGGGGTGACCAAAGGGGGGACAGCAACCTTGTTTCCCGGGACAGAAAGCTTGTGAGGTTTGGCTTTCAGGTGCAGTGTGTGGCGCAGCCTGGGGTGTCCGTGGGCAGGCAGGGCTTTCTGTGCTGGCACCTTTTCCCTGCGAGGAATCCTCATTTGGATCGGGTTTGGATCGGGTGGCCGGCAATGGCGGGGCGGGGGTGACCAAAGGGGGGACAGCAGCCCTGTTTCCCGGGACAGAAAGCTTGTGAGGTTTGGCTTTCAGGTGCAGTGTGTGGCACAGCCTGGGCACTCTGTGGGCAGGCAGGGCTTTCTGTGCTGGCACCTTTTCCCTGCGAGGAATCCTCATTTGGATCGGGTTTGGATCGGGTGGCCGGCAGTGGTGGGCGGGGCTGACCAAAGTGGGGACAGCAGCCCTGTTTCCCGGGACAGAAAGCTTGTGAGGTTTGGCTTTCAGGTGCAGTGTGTGGCGCAGCCTGGGGTGTCCGTGGGCAGGCAGGGCTTTCTGTGGTGGCACCTTTTCCCTGCGAGGAATCCTCATTTGGATCGGGTTTTGGGGGGGCTGCTAAAATGGCGGGGTGGGGCTGACCAAAGGGGGGACAGCAGCCCTGTTTCCCGGGACAGAAAGCTTGTGAGGTTTGGCTTTCAGGTGCAGTGTGTGGCGCAGCCTGGGGTGTCCGTGGGCAGGCAGGGCTTTCTGTGCTGGCACCTTTTCCCTGCGAGGAATCCTCATTTGGATCGAGTTTTGGGGGGGCTGCTAAAATGGCGGGGCGTGGGTGACCAAAGGGGGGACAGCAGCCCTGTTTCCCGGGACAGAAAGCTTGTGAGGTTTGGCTTTCAGGTGCATTGTGTGGCTCAGCCTGGGCGCTCTGTGGGCAGGCAGGGCTTTCGGTGCTGGCACCTTTTCCCTGCGAGGAATCCTCATTTGGGTCGGGTTTGGATCGGGTGGCCAGCAATGGAGGGGCGGGGCTGACCAAAGTGGGGACAGCAGCCCTGTTTCCCGGGACAGAAAGCTTGTGAGGTTTGGCTTTCAGGTGCAGTGTGTGGCACAGCCTGGGCACTCTGTGGGCAGGCAGGGCTTTCTGTGCTGGCACCTTTTCCCTGCGAGGAATCCTCATTTGGATCGGGTTTTGGGGGGGCTGCTAAAATGGCGGGGCGGGGGTGACCAAAGGGGGGACAGCAGCCCTGTTTCCCGGGACAGAAAGCTTGTGAGGTTTGGCTTTCAGGTGCAGTTTGTGACACAGCCTGGGCACTCTGTTGGCAGGCAGGGCTTTCTGTGCTGGCACCTTTTCCCTGCGAGGAATCCTCATTTGGATCGGGTTTGGATCGGGTGGCCGGCAGTGGTGGGCGGGGCTGACCAAAGTGGGGACAGCAGCCCTGTTTCCCGGGACAGAAAGCTTGTGAGGTTTGGCTTTCAGGTGCAGTGTGTGGCACAGCCTGGGCACTCTGTGGGCAGGCAGGGCTTTCGGTGCTGGCACCTTTTCCCTGCGAGGAATCCTCATTTGGATCGGGTTTGGGTCGGGTTTGGATCGGGTGGCCGGCAATGGCTGGGCGGGGGTGACCAAAGGGGGGACAGCAGCCCTGTTTCCCGGGACAGAAAGCTTGTGAGGTTTGGCTTTCAGGTGCAGTGTGTGGCGCAGCCTGGGCACTCTGTGGGCAGGCAGGGCTTTCTGTGGTGGCACCTTTTCCCTGCGAGGAATCCTCAATTGGATCGGGTTTTGGGGGGGCTGCTAAAATGGCGGGGCGGGGCTGACCAAAGGGGGGACAGCAGCCCTGTTTCCCGGGACAGAAAGCTTGTGAGGTTTGGCTTTCAGGTGCAGTGTGTGGCGCAGCCCGGGGTTTCCGTGGGCAGGCAGGGCTTTCTGTGCTGGCACCTTTTCCCTGCGAGGAATCCTCATTTGGATCGGGTTTGGATCGGGTGGCCGGCAATGGCGGGGCGGGGCTGACCACAGGGGGGACAGCAGCCCTGTTTCCCGGGACAGAAAGCTTGTGAGGTTTGGCTTTCAGGTGCAGTGTGTGGCTCAGCCTGGGCACTCTGTGGGCAGGCAGGGCTTTCTGTGCTGGCACCTTTTCCCTGCGAGGAATCCTCATTTGGATCGGGTTTGGATCGGGTGGCCGGCAATGGCGGGGAGGGGCTGACCAAAGGGGGGACAGCAGCCCTGTTTCCCGGGACACAAAGCTTTTGAGGTTTGGCTTTCAGGTGCAGTGTGTGGCGCAGCCTGGGGTGTCCGTGGGCAGGCAGGGCTTTCTGTGCTGGCACCTTTTCCCTGCGAGGAATTCTCATTTGGGTCGGGTTTGGATCGGGTGGCCGGCAATGGCGGTGCGGGGCTGACCTAAGGGGGGACAGCAGCCCTGTTTGCCTTGACAGAAAGCTTGTGAGGTTTGGCTTTCAGGTGCAGTGTGTGGCACAGCCTGGGCACTCTGTGGGCAGGCAGGGCTTTCTGTGCTGGCACCTTTTCCCTGCGAGGAATCCTCATTTGGATCGAGTTTTGGGGGGGCTGCTAAAATGGCTGGGCGGGGGTGACCAAAGGGGGGACAGCAGCCCTGTTTCCCGGGACAGAAAGCTTGTGAGGTTTGGCTTTCAGGTGCAGTGTGTGGCACAGCCTGGGCACTCTGTGGGCAGGCAGGGCTTTCGGTGCTGGCACCTTTTCCCTGCGAGGAATCCTCATTTGGGTCGGGTTTGGATCGGGTGGCCGGCAATGGAGGGGCGGGGCTGACCAAAGTGGGGACAGCAGCCCTGTTTCCCGGGACAGAAAGCTTGTGAGGTTTGGCTTTCAGGTGCAGTGTGTGGCACAGCCTGGGCACTCTGTGGGCAGGCAGGGCTTTCTGTGCTGGCACCTTTTCCCTGCGAGGAATCCTCATTTGGATCGGGTTTGGATCGGGTGGCCGGCAGTGGTGGGGTGGGCTGACCAAAGGGGGGACAGCAGCCCTGTTTCCCGGGACAGAAAGCTTGTGAGGTTTGGCTTTCAGGTGCAGTGTGTGGCGCAGCCTGGGGTGTCCGTGGGCAGGCAGGGCTTTCTGTGCTGGCACCTTTTCCCTGCGAGGAATCCTCATTTGGATCGGGTTTTGGGGGGGCTGCTAAAATGGCGGGGCGGGGCTGACCAAAGGGGGGACAGCAGCCCTGTTTCCCGGGACAGAAAGCTTGTGAGGTTTGGCTTTCAGGTGCAGTGTGTGGCGCAGCCTGGGCACTCTGTGGGCAGGCAGGGCTTTCTGTGCTGGCACCTTTTCCCTGCGAGGAATCCTCATTTGGGTCGGGTTTGGATCGGGTGGCTGGCAATGGCGGGGCGGGGCTGACCAAAGGGGGGACAGCAGCCCTGTTTCCCGGGACAGAAAGCTTGTGAGGTTTGGCTTTCAGGTGCAGTGTGTGGCACAGCCTGTGCACTCTGTGGGCAGGCAGGGCTTTCTGAGCTAGCACCTTTTCCCTGCGAGGAATCCTCATTTGGATCGGGTTTTGGGGGGGCTGCTAATGGCGGGGCGGGGCTGACCAAAGGGGGGACAGCAGCCCTGTTTCCCGGGACAGAAAGCTTGTGAGGTTTGGCTTTCAGGTGCAGTGTGTGGCACAGCCTGGGCACTCTGTGGGCAGGCAGGGCTTTCGGTGCTGGCACCTTTTCCCTGCGAGGAATCCTCATTTGGATCGGGTTTGGATCGGGTGGCCGGCAGTGGTGGGCGGAGCTGACTAAGGTTGGGTACAGCAGCCCTGTTTCCCGGGACAGAAAGCTTGTGAGGTTTGGCTTTCAGGTGCATTGTGTGGCTCAGCCTGGGCGCTCTGTGGGCAGGCAGGGCTTTCGGTGCTGGCACCTTTTCCCTGCGAGGAATCCTCATTTGGTCGGGTTTGGATCGGGTGGCCAGCAATGGAGGGGCGGGGCTGACCAAAGTGGGGACAGCAGCCCTGTTTCCCGGGACAGAAAGCTTGTGAGGTTTGGCTTTCAGGTGCAGTGTGTGGCACAGCCTGGGCACTCTGTGGGCAGGCAGGGCTTTCTGTGCTGGCACCTTTTCCCTGCGAGGAATCCTCATTTGGATCGAGTTTTGGGGGGGCTGCTAAAATGGCGGGGCGGGGCTGACCAAAGGGGGGACAGCAGCCCTGTTTCCCGGGACAGAGCTTGTGAGGTTTGGCTTTCAGGTGCAGTGTGTGGCACAGCCTGGGCACTCTGTGGGCAGGCAGGGCTTTCGGTGCTGGCACCTTTTCCCTGCGAGGAATCCTCATTTGGATCGGGTTTGGATCGAGTGGCCGGCAATGGCGGGGCGGGGGTGACCAAAGGGGGGACAGCAGCCCTGTTTCCCGGGACAGAAAGCTTGTGAGGTTTGGCTTTCAGGTGCAGTGTGTGGCACAGCCTGGGCACACTGTGGGCAGGCAGGGCTTTCTGTGGTGGCACCTTTTCCCTGCGAGGAATCCTCATTTGGATCGGGTTTGGATCGAGTGGCCGGCAGTGGCGGGGCAGGGCTGACCAAAGGGGGGACAGCAGCCCTGTTTCCCGGGACAGAAAGCTTGTGAGGTTTGGCTTTCAGGTGCAGTGTGTGGCGCAGCCTGGGGTGTCCGTGGGCAGGCAGGGCTTTCTGTGCTGGCACCTTTTCCCTGCGAGGAATCCTCATTTGGATCGGGTTTTGGGGGGGCTGCTAAAATGGCGGGGCGGGGCTGACCAAAGGGGGGACAGCAGCCCTGTTTCCCGGGACAGAAAGCTTGTGAGGTTTGGCTTTCAGGTGCAGTGTGTGGCTCAGCCTGGGCACTCTGTGGGCAGGCAGGGCTTTCTGTGCTGGCACCTTTTCCCTGCGAGGAATGCTCATTTGGATCTGGTTTGGATCGGGTGGCCGGCAATGGCGGGGCGGGGCTGACCAAAGGGGGGACAGCAGCCCTGTTTCCCGGGACAGAAAGCTTGTGAGGTTTGGCTTTCAGGTGCAGTGTGTGGCACAGCCTGGGCACTCTGTGGGCAGGCAGGGCTTTCTGTGCTGGCACCTTTTCCCTGCGAGGAATCCTTATTTGGATCGGGTTTGGATCGGGTGGCCGGCAATGGCGGGGCGGGGCTGACCAAAGGGGGGACAGCAGCCCTGTTTCCCGGGACAGAAAGCTTGTGAGGTTTGGCTTTCAGGTGCAGTGTGTGGCGCAGCCTGGGCACTCTGTGGGCAGGCAGGGCTTTCTGTGCTGGCACCTTTTCCCTGCGAGGAATCCTCATTTGGGTCGGGTTTGGATCGGGTGGCTGGCAATGGCGGGGCGGGGCTGACCAAAGGGGGGACAGCAGCCCTGTTTCCCGGGACAGAAAGCTTGTGAGGTTTGGCTTTCAGGTGCAGTGTGTGGCACAGCCTGTGCACTCTGTGGGCAGGCAGGGCTTTCTGAGCTAGCACCTTTTCCCTGCGAGGAATCCTCATTTGGATCGGGTTTTGGGGGGGCTGCTAATGGCGGGGCGGGGCTGACCAAAGGGGGGACAGCAGCCCTGTTTCCCGGGACAGAAAGCTTGTGAGGTTTGGCTTTCAGGTGCAGTGTGTGGCACAGCCTGGGCACTCTGTTGGCAGGCAGGTCTTTCTGTGCTGGCACCTTTTCCCTGCGAGGAATCCTCATTTGGATCGGGTTTGGATCGGGTGGCCGGCAGTGGTGGGCGGAGCTGACTAAGGTTGGGTACAGCAGCCCTGTTTCCCGGGACAGAAAGCTTGTGAGGTTTGGCTTTCAGGTGCATTGTGTGGCTCAGCCTGGGCGCTCTGTGGGCAGGCAGGGCTTTCGGTGCTGGCACCTTTTCCCTGCGAGGAATCCTCATTTGGGTCGGGTTTGGATCGGGTGACCAGCAATGGAGGGGCGGGGCTGACCAAAGTGGGGACAGCAGCCCTGTTTCCCGGGACAGAAAGCTTGTGAGGTTTGGCTTTCAGGTGCAGTGTGTGGCACAGCCTGGGCACTCTGTGGGCAGGCAGGGCTTTCTGTGCTGGCACCTTTTCCCTGCGAGGAATCCTCATTTGGATCGGGTTTTGGGGGGGCTGCTAAAATGGCGGGGCGGGGGTGACCAAAGGGGGGACAGCAGCCCTGTTTCCCGGGACAGAAAGCTTGTGAGGTTTGGCTTTCAGGTGCAGTGTGTGGCGCAGCCTGGGGTGTCCGTGGGCAGGCAGGGCTTTCTGTGCTGGCACCTTTTCCCTGCGAGGAATCCTCATTTGGATCGGGTTTTGGGGGGGCTGCTAAAATGGCGGGGCGGGGCTGACCAAAGGGGGGACAGCAGCCCTGTTTCCCGGGACAGAGCTTGTGAGGTTTGGCTTTCAGGTGCAGTGTGTGGCACAGCCTGGGCACTCTGTGGGCAGGCAGGGCTTTCGGTGCTGGCACCTTTTCCCTGCGAGGAATCCTCATTTGGATCGGGTTTGGATCGAGTGGCCGGCAATGGCGGGGCGGGGGTGACCAAAGGGGGGACAGCAGCCCTGTTTCCCGGGACAGAAAGCTTGTGAGGTTTGGCTTTCAGGTGCAGTGTGTGGCACAGCCTGGGCACACTGTGGGCAGGCAGGGCTTTCTGTGGTGGCACCTTTTCCCTGCGAGGAATCCTCATTTGGATCGGGTTTGGATCGAGTGGCCGGCAGTGGCGGGGCAGGGCTGACCAAAGGGGGGACAGCAGCCCTGTTTCCCGGGACAGAAAGCTTGTGAGGTTTGGCTTTCAGGTGCAGTGTGTGTCGCAGCCTGGGCACTCTGTGGGCAGGCAGGGCTTTCTGTGCTGGCACCTTTTCCCTGCGAGGAATCCTCATTTGGATCGGGTTTTGGGGGGGCTGCTAAAATGGCGGGGCGGGGCTGACCAAAGGGGGGACAGCAGCCCTGTTTCCCGGGACAGAAAGCTTGTGAGGTTTGGCTTTCAGGTGCAGTTTGTGACACAGCCTGGGCACTCTGTTGGCAGGCAGGGCTTTCTGTGCTGGCACCTTTTCCCTGCGAGGAATCCTCATTTGGATCGGGTTTGGATCGGGTGGGCCGGCAGTGGTGGGCGGGGCTGACCAAAGTGGGGACAGCAGCCCTGTTTCCCGGGACAGAAAACTTGTGAGGTTTGGCTTTCAGGTGCAGTGTGTGGCACAGCCTGGGCACTCTGTGGGCAGGCAGGGCTTTCTGTGCTGGCACCTTTTCCCTGCGAGGAATCCTCATTTGGATCGGGTTTGGGTCGGGTTTGGATCGGGTGGCCGGCAATGGCTGGGCGGGGGTGACCAAAGGGGGGACAGCAGCCCTGTTTCCCGGGACAGAAAGCTTGTGAGGTTTGGCTTTGAGGTGCAGTGTGTGGCGCAGCCTGGGCACTCTGTGGGCAGGCAGGGCTTTCTGTGGTGGCACCTTTTCCCTGCGAGGAATCCTCAATTGGATCGGGTTTTGGGGGGGCTGCTAAAATGGCGGGGCGGGGCTGACCAAAGGGGGGACAGCAGCCCTGTTTCCCGGGACAGAAAGCTTGTGAGGTTTGGCTTTCAGGTGCAGTGTGTGGCGCAGCCCGGGGTTTCCGTGGGCAGGCAGGGCTTTCTGTGCTGGCACCTTTTCCCTGCGAGGAATCCTCATTTGGATCGGGTTTGGATCGGGTGGCCGGCAATGGCGGGGCGGGGCTGACCACAGGGGGGACAGCAGCCCTGTTTCCCGGGACAGAAAGCTTGTGAGGTTTGGCTTTCAGGTGCAGTGTGTGGCTCAGCCTGGGCACTCTGTGGGCAGGCAGGGCTTTCTGTGCTGGCACCTTTTCCCTGCGAGGAATCCTCATTTGGATCGGGTTTGGATCGGGTGGCCGGCAATGGCGGGGAGGGGCTGACCAAAGGGGGGACAGCAGCCCTGTTTCCCGGGACAGAAAGCTTTTGAGGTTTGGCTTTCAGGTGCAGTGTGTGGCGCAGCCTGGGGTGTCCGTGGGCAGGCAGGGCTTTCTGTGCTGGCACCTTTTCCCTGCGAGGAATCCTCATTTGGATCGGGTTTTGGGGGGGCTGCTAAAATGGCGGGGCGGGGCTGACCAAAGGGGGGACAGCAGCCCTGTTTCCCGGGACAGAAAGCTTGTGAGGTTTGGCTTTCAGGTGCAGTGTGTGGCTCAGCCTGGGCACTCTGTGGGCAGGCAGGGCTTTCTGTGCTGGCACCTTTTCCCTGCGAGGAATGCTCATTTGGATCTGGTTTGGATCGGGTGGCCGGCAATGGCGGGGCGGGGCTGACCAAAGGGGGGACAGCAGCCCTGTTTCCCGGGACAGAAAGCTTGTGAGGTTTGGCTTTCAGGTGCAGTGTGTGGCACAGCCTGGGCACTCTGTGGGCAGGCAGGGCTTTCTGTGCTGGCACCTTTTCCCTGCGAGGAATCCTTATTTGGATCGGGTTTGGATCGGGTGGCCGGCAATGGCGGGGCGGGGCTGACCAAAGGGGGGACAGCAGCCCTGTTTCCCGGGACAGAAAGCTTGTGAGGTTTGGCTTTCAGGTGCAGTGTGTGGCACAGCCTGGGCACACTGTGGGCAGGCAGGGCTTTCTGTGGTGGCACCTTTTCCCTGCGAGGAATCCTCATTTGGATCGGGTTTTGGGGGGGCTGCTAAAATGGCGGGGCGGGGCTGACCAAAGGGGGGACAGCAGCCCTGTTTCCCGGGACAGAAAGCTTGTGAGGTTTGGCTTTCAGGTGCAGTTTGTGACACAGCCTGGGCACTCTGTGGGCAGGCAGGGCTTTCTGTGCTGGCACCTTTTCCCTGCGAGGAATCCTCATTTGGATCGGGTTTGGATCGGGTGGCCGGCAGTGGTGGGCGGAGCTGACTAAGGTTGGGTACAGCAGCCCTGTTTCCCGGGACAGAAAGCTTGTGAGGTTTGGCTTTCAGGTGCAGTGTGTGGCGCAGCCTGAGCACTCTGTGGGCAGGCAGGGCTTTCTGTGCTGGCACCTTTTCCCTGCGAGGAATCCTCATTTGGGTCGGGTTTGGATCGGGTGGCTGGCAATGGCGGGGCGGGGCTGACCAAAGGGGGGACAGCAGCCCTGTTTCCCGGGACAGAAAGCTTGTGAGGTTTGGCTTTCAGGTGCAGTGTGTGGCACAGCCTGTGCACTCTGTGGGCAGGCAGGGCTTTCTGAGCTAGCACCTTTTCCCTGCGAGGAATCCTCATTTGGATCGGGTTTTGGGGGGGCTGCTAATGGCGGGGCGGGGCTGACCAAAGGGGGGACAGCAGCCCTGTTTCCCGGGACAGAAAGCTTGTGAGGTTTGGCTTTCAGGTGCAGTGTGTGGCACAGCCTGGGCACTCTGTGGGCAGGCAGGGCTTTCGGTGCTGGCACCTTTTCCCTGCGAGGAATCCTCATTTGGATCGGGTTTGGATCGGGTGGCCGGCAGTGGTGGGCGGAGCTGACTAAGGTTGGGTACAGCAGCCCTGTTTCCCGGGACAGAAAGCTTGTGAGGTTTGGCTTTCAGGTGCAGTGTGTGGCTCAGCCTGGGCACTCTGTGGGCAGGCAGGGCTTTCTGTGCTGGCACCTTTTCCCTGCGAGGAATCCTCATTTGGGTCGGGTTTGGATCGGGTGACCAGCAATGGAGGGGCGGGGCTGACCAAAGTGGGGACAGCAGCCCTGTTTCCCGGGACAGAAAGCTTGTGAGGTTTGGCTTTCAGGTGCAGTGTGTGGCACAGCCTGGGCACTCTGTGGGCAGGCAGGGCTTTCTGTGCTGGCACCTTTTCCCTGCGAGGAATCCTCATTTGGATCGGGTTTTGGGGGGGCTGCTAAAATGGCGGGGCGGGGGTGACCAAAGGGGGGACAGCAGCCCTGTTTCCCGGGACAGAAAGCTTGTGAGGTTTGGCTTTCAGGTGCAGTGTGTGGCGCAGCCTGGGGTGTCCGTGGGCAGGCAGGGCTTTCTGTGCTGGCACCTTTTCCCTGCGAGGAATCCTCATTTGGATCGGGTTTTGGGGGGGCTGCTAAAATGGCGGGGCGGGGCTGACCAAAGGGGGGACAGCAGCCCTGTTTCCCGGGACAGAGCTTGTGAGGTTTGGCTTTCAGGTGCAGTGTGTGGCACAGCCTGGGCACTCTGTGGGCAGGCAGGGCTTTCGGTGCTGGCACCTTTTCCCTGCGAGGAATCCTCATTTGGATCGGGTTTGGATCGAGTGGCCGGCAATGGCGGGGCGGGGGTGACCAAAGGGGGGACAGCAGCCCTGTTTCCCGGGACAGAAAGCTTGTGAGGTTTGGCTTTCAGGTGCAGTGTGTGGCACAGCCTGGGCACACTGTGGGCAGGCAGGGCTTTCTGTGGTGGCACCTTTTCCCTGCGAGGAATCCTCATTTGGATCGGGTTTGGATCGAGTGGCCGGCAGTGGCGGGGCAGGGCTGACCAAAGGGGGGACAGCAGCCCTGTTTCCCGGGACAGAAAGCTTGTGAGGTTTGGCTTTCAGGTGCAGTGTGTGTCGCAGCCTGGGCACTCTGTGGGCAGGCAGGGCTTTCTGTGCTGGCACCTTTTCCCTGCGAGGAATCCTCATTTGGATCGGGTTTTGGGGGGGCTGCTAAAATGGCGGGGCGGGGCTGACCAAAGGGGGGACAGCAGCCCTGTTTCCCGGGACAGAAAGCTTGTGAGGTTTGGCTTTCAGGTGCAGTTTGTGACACAGCCTGGGCACTCTGTTGGCAGGCAGGGCTTTCTGTGCTGGCACCTTTTCCCTGCGAGGAATCCTCATTTGGATCGGGTTTGGATCGGGTGGCCGGCAGTGGTGGGCGGGGCTGACCAAAGTGGGGACAGCAGCCCTGTTTCCCGGGACAGAAAACTTGTGAGGTTTGGCTTTCAGGTGCAGTGTGTGGCACAGCCTGGGCACTCTGTGGGCAGGCAGGGCTTTCTGTGCTGGCACCTTTTCCCTGCGAGGAATCCTCATTTGGATCGGGTTTGGGTCGGGTTTGGATCGGGTGGCCGGCAATGGCTGGGCGGGGGTGACCAAAGGGGGGACAGCAGCCCTGTTTCCCGGGACAGAAAGCTTGTGAGGTTTGGCTTTGAGGTGCAGTGTGTGGCGCAGCCTGGGCACTCTGTGGGCAGGCAGGGCTTTCTGTGGTGGCACCTTTTCCCTGCGAGGAATCCTCAATTGGATCGGGTTTTGGGGGGGCTGCTAAAATGGCGGGGCGGGGCTGACCAAAGGGGGGACAGCAGCCCTGTTTCCCGGGACAGAAAGCTTGTGAGGTTTGGCTTTCAGGTGCAGTGTGTGGCGCAGCCCGGGGTTTCCGTGGGCAGGCAGGGCTTTCTGTGCTGGCACCTTTTCCCTGCGAGGAATCCTCATTTGGATCGGGTTTGGATCGGGTGGCCGGCAATGGCGGGGCGGGGCTGACCACAGGGGGGACAGCAGCCCTGTTTCCCGGGACAGAAAGCTTGTGAGGTTTGGCTTTCAGGTGCAGTGTGTGGCTCAGCCTGGGCACTCTGTGGGCAGGCAGGGCTTTCTGTGCTGGCACCTTTTCCCTGCGAGGAATCCTCATTTGGATCGGGTTTGGATCGGGTGGCCGGCAATGGCGGGGAGGGGCTGACCAAAGGGGGGACAGCAGCCCTGTTTCCCGGGACAGAAAGCTTTTGAGGTTTGGCTTTCAGGTGCAGTGTGTGGCGCAGCCTGGGGTGTCCGTGGGCAGGCAGGGCTTTCTGTGCTGGCACCTTTTCCCTGCGAGGAATCCTCATTTGGATCGGGTTTTGGGGGGGCTGCTAAAATGGCGGGGCGGGGCTGACCAAAGGGGGGACAGCAGCCCTGTTTCCCGGGACAGAAAGCTTGTGAGGTTTGGCTTTCAGGTGCAGTGTGTGGCTCAGCCTGGGCACTCTGTGGGCAGGCAGGGCTTTCTGTGCTGGCACCTTTTCCCTGCGAGGAATGCTCATTTGGATCTGGTTTGGATCGGGTGGCCGGCAATGGCGGGGCGGGGCTGACCAAAGGGGGGACAGCAGCCCTGTTTCCCGGGACAGAAAGCTTGTGAGGTTTGGCTTTCAGGTGCAGTGTGTGGCACAGCCTGGGCACTCTGTGGGCAGGCAGGGCTTTCTGTGCTGGCACCTTTTCCCTGCGAGGAATCCTTATTTGGATCGGGTTTGGATCGGGTGGCCGGCAATGGCGGGGCGGGGCTGACCAAAGGGGGGACAGCAGCCCTGTTTCCCGGGACAGAAAGCTTGTGAGGTTTGGCTTTCAGGTGCAGTGTGTGGCACAGCCTGGGCACACTGTGGGCAGGCAGGGCTTTCTGTGGTGGCACCTTTTCCCTGCGAGGAATCCTCATTTGGATCGGGTTTTGGGGGGGCTGCTAAAATGGCGGGGCGGGGCTGACCAAAGGGGGGACAGCAGCCCTGTTTCCCGGGACAGAAAGCTTGTGAGGTTTGGCTTTCAGGTGCAGTTTGTGACACAGCCTGGGCACTCTGTGGGCAGGCAGGGCTTTCTGTGCTGGCACCTTTTCCCTGCGAGGAATCCTCATTTGGATCGGGTTTGGATCGGGTGGCCGGCAGTGGTGGGCGGAGCTGACTAAGGTTGGGTACAGCAGCCCTGTTTCCCGGGACAGAAAGCTTGTGAGGTTTGGCTTTCAGGTGCAGTGTGTGGCGCAGCCTGAGCACTCTGTGGGCAGGCAGGGCTTTCTGTGCTGGCACCTTTTCCCTGCGAGGAATCCTCATTTGGGTCGGGTTTGGATCGGGTGGCTGGCAATGGCGGGGCGGGGCTGACCAAAGGGGGGACAGCAGCCCTGTTTCCCGGGACAGAAAGCTTGTGAGGTTTGGCTTTCAGGTGCAGTGTGTGGCACAGCCTGTGCACTCTGTGGGCAGGCAGGGCTTTCTGAGCTAGCACCTTTTCCCTGCGAGGAATCCTCATTTGGATCGGGTTTTGGGGGGGCTGCTAATGGCGGGGCGGGGCTGACCAAAGGGGGGACAGCAGCCCTGTTTCCCGGGACAGAAAGCTTGTGAGGTTTGGCTTTCAGGTGCAGTGTGTGGCACAGCCTGGGCACTCTGTGGGCAGGCAGGGCTTTCGGTGCTGGCACCTTTTCCCTGCGAGGAATCCTCATTTGGATCGGGTTTGGATCGGGTGGCCGGCAGTGGTGGGCGGAGCTGACTAAGGTTGGGTACAGCAGCCCTGTTTCCCGGGACAGAAAGCTTGTGAGGTTTGGCTTTCAGGTGCAGTGTGTGGCTCAGCCTGGGCACTCTGTGGGCAGGCAGGGCTTTCTGTGCTGGCACCTTTTCCCTGCGAGGAATCCTCATTTGGATCGGGTTTTGGGGGGGCTGCTAAAATGGCGGGGCGAGGCTGACCAAAGGGGGGACAGCAGCCCTGTTTGCCGGGACAGAAAGCTTGTGAGGTTTGGCTTTCAGGTGCAGTGTGTGGCACAGCCTGGGCACTCTGTGGGCAGGCAGGGCTTTCTGTGCTGGCACCTTTTCCCTGCGAGGAATCCTCATTTGGATCGAGTTTTGGGGGGGCTGCTAAAATGGCGGGGCGGGGGTGACCAAAGTGGGGACAGCAGCCCTGTTTCCCGGGACAGAAAGCTTGTGAGGTTTGGCTTTCAGGTGCAGTGTGTGGCACAGCCTGGGCACTCTGTGGGCAGGCAGGGCTTTCGGTGCTGGCACCTTTTCCCTGCGAGGAATCCTCATTTGGATCGGGTTTGGATCGGGTGGCCGGCAGTGGTGGGGTGGGCTGACCAAAGGGGGGACAGCAGCCCTGTTTCCCGGGACAGAAAGCTTGTGAGGTTTGGCTTTCAGGTGCAGTGTGTGGCTCAGCCTGGGCACACTGTGGGCAGGCAGGGCTTTCTGTGCTGGCACCTTTTCCCTGTGAGGAATCCTTATTTGGATCGGGTTTGGATCGGGTGGCCGGCAATGGCGGGGCGGGGCTGACCAAAGGGGGGACAGCAGCCCTGTTTCCCGGGACAGAAAGCTTGTGAGGTTTGGCTTTCAGGTGCAGTGTGTGGCGCAGCCTGGGGTGTCCGTGGGCAGGCAGGGCTTTCTGTGCTGGCACCTTTTCCCTGCGAGGAATCCTCATTTGGATCGGGTTTTGGGGGGGCTGCTAAAATGGCGGGGCGAGGCTGACCAAAGGGGGGACAGCAGCCCTGTTTGCCGGGACAGAAAGCTTGTGAGGTTTGGCTTTCAGGTGCAGTGTGTGGCACAGCCTGGGCACTCTGTGGGCAGGCAGGGCTTTCTGTGCTGGCACCTTTTCCCTGCGAGGAATCCTCATTTGGATCGAGTTTTGGGGGGGCTGCTAAAATCGCGGGGCGTGGGTGACCAAAGTGGGGACAGCAGCCCTGTTTCCCGGGACAGAAAGCTTGTGAGGTTTGGCTTTCAGGTGCAGTGTGTGTCACAGCCTGGGGTGTCCGTGGGCAGGCAGGGCTTTCTGTGCTGGCACCTTTTCTCTGCGAGGAGTCCTCATTTGGATCGGGTTTTTGGGGGGCTGCTAAAATGGCGGGGCGGGGCTAACCAAAGGGGGGACAGCAGCCCTGTTTCCCGGGACAGAAAGCTTGTGAGGTTTGGCTTTCAGGTGCAGTGTGTGGCACAGCCTGGGCACTCTGTGGGCAGGCAGGGCTTTCGGTGCTGGCACCTTTTCCCTGCGAGGAATCCTCATTTGCATCGGGTTTGGATCGGGTGGCCGGCAATGGCGGGGCGGGGCTGACCAAAGGGGGGACAGCAGCCCTGTTTCCCGGGACAGAAAGCTTGTGAGGTTTGGCTTTCAGGTGCAGTGTGTGGCGCAGCCTGGGGTGTCCGTGGGCAGGCAGGGCTTTCTGTGCTGGCACCTTTTCCCTGCGAGGAATCCTCATTTGGATCGGGTTTGGATCGGGTGGCCGGCAGTGGTGGGGTGGGCTGACCAAAGGGGGGACAGCAGCCCTGTTTCCCGGGACAGAAAGCTTGTGTTGAAGGTTAAGGTTTGGCTTTCAGGTGCAGTGTGTGGCTCAGCCTGGGCACTCTGTGGGCAGGCAGGGCTTTCTGTGCTGGCACCTTTTCCCTGCGAGGAATCCTTATTTGGATCGGGTTTGGATCGGGTGGCCGGCAATGGCGGGGCGGGGCTGACCAAAGGGGGGACAGCAGCCCTGTTTCCCGGGACAGAAAGCTTGTGAGGTTTGGCTTTCAGGTGCAGTGTGTGGCGTAGCCTGGGGTGTCCGTGGGCAGGCAGGGCTTTCTGTGCTGGCACCTTTTCCCTGCGAGGAATCCTCATTTGGATCGGGTTTGGGGGGGGCTACTAAAATGGCGGGGCGGGGCTGACCAAAGGGGGGACAGCAGCCCTGTTTCCCGGGACAGAAAGCTTGTGAGGTTTGGCTTTCAGGTGCAGTTTGTGACACAGCCTGGGCACTCTGTGGGCAGGCAGGGCTTTCTGTGCTGGCACCTTTTCCCTGCGAGGAATCCTCATTTGGATCGGGTTTGGATCGGGTGGCCGGCAGTGGTGGGCGGGGCTGACTAAGGTTGGGTACAGCAGCCCTGTTTCCCGGGACAGAAAGCTTGTGAGGTTTGGCTTTCAGGTGCAGTGTGTGGCGCACCCTGGGCACTCTGTGGGCAGGCAGGGCTTTCTGTGCTGGCACCTTTTCCCTGCGAGGAATCCTCATTTGGGTCGGATTTGGATCGGGTGGCTGGCAATGGCGGGGCGGGGCTGACCAAAGGGGGGACAGCAGCCCTGTTTCCCGGGACAGAAAGCTTGTGAGGTTTGGCTTTCAGGTGCAGTGTGTGGCACAGCCTGGGGTGTCCGTGGGCAGGCAGGGCTTTCTGTGCTGGCACCTTTTCCCTGCGAGGAATCCTCATTTGGATCGGGTTTGGGTCGGGTTTGGATCGGGTGGCCGGCAATGGCTGGGCGGGGGTGACCAAACGGGGGACAGCAGCCCTGTTTCCCGGGACAGAAAGCTTGTGAGGTTTGGCTTTCAGGTGCAGTGTGTGGCGCAGCCTGGGGTGTCCGTGGGCAGGCAGGGCTTTCGGTGCTGGCACCTTTTCCCTGCGAGGAATCCTCATTTGGGTCGGGTTTGGATCGGGTGACCAGCAATGGAGGGGCGGGGCTGACCAAAGTGGGGACAGCAGCCCTGTTTCCCGGGACAGAAAGCTTGTGAGGTTTGGCTTTCAGGTGCAGTGTGTGGCACAGCCTGGGCACTCTGTGGGCAGGCAGGGCTTTCTGTGCTGGCACCTTTTCCCTGCGAGGAATCCTCATTTGGATCGGGTTTTGGGGGGGCTGCTAAAATGGCGGGGCGGGGGTGACCAAAGGGGGGACAGCAGCCCTGTTTCCCGGGACAGAAAGCTTGTGAGGTTTGGCTTTCAGGTGCAGTGTGTGGCGCAGCCTGGGGTGTCCGTGGGCAGGCAGGGCTTTCTGTGCTGGCACCTTTTCCCTGCGAGGAATCCTCATTTGGATCGGGTTTTGGGGGGGCTGCTAAAATGGCGGGGCGGGGCTGACCAAAGGGGGGACAGCAGCCCTGTTTCCCGGGACAGAGCTTGTGAGGTTTGGCTTTCAGGTGCAGTGTGTGGCACAGCCTGGGCACTCTGTGGGCAGGCAGGGCTTTCGGTGCTGGCACCTTTTCCCTGCGAGGAATCCTCATTTGGATCGGGTTTGGATCGAGTGGCCGGCAATGGCGGGGCGGGGGTGACCAAAGGGGGGACAGCAGCCCTGTTTCCCGGGACAGAAAGCTTGTGAGGTTTGGCTTTCAGGTGCAGTGTGTGGCACAGCCTGGGCACACTGTGGGCAGGCAGGGCTTTCTGTGGTGGCACCTTTTCCCTGCGAGGAATCCTCATTTGGATCGGGTTTGGATCGAGTGGCCGGCAGTGGCGGGGCAGGGCTGACCAAAGGGGGGACAGCAGCCCTGTTTCCCGGGACAGAAAGCTTGTGAGGTTTGGCTTTCAGGTGCAGTGTGTGTCGCAGCCTGGGCACTCTGTGGGCAGGCAGGGCTTTCTGTGCTGGCACCTTTTCCCTGCGAGGAATCCTCATTTGGATCGGGTTTTGGGGGGGCTGCTAAAATGGCGGGGCGGGGCTGACCAAAGGGGGGACAGCAGCCCTGTTTCCCGGGACAGAAAGCTTGTGAGGTTTGGCTTTCAGGTGCAGTTTGTGACACAGCCTGGGCACTCTGTTGGCAGGCAGGGCTTTCTGTGCTGGCACCTTTTCCCTGCGAGGAATCCTCATTTGGATCGGGTTTGGATCGGGTGGCCGGCAGTGGTGGGCGGGGCTGACCAAAGTGGGGACAGCAGCCCTGTTTCCCGGGACAGAAAACTTGTGAGGTTTGGCTTTCAGGTGCAGTGTGTGGCACAGCCTGGGCACTCTGTGGGCAGGCAGGGCTTTCTGTGCTGGCACCTTTTCCCTGCGAGGAATCCTCATTTGGATCGGGTTTGGGTCGGGTTTGGATCGGGTGGCCGGCAATGGCTGGGCGGGGGTGACCAAAGGGGGGACAGCAGCCCTGTTTCCCGGGACAGAAAGCTTGTGAGGTTTGGCTTTCAGGTGCAGTGTGTGGCACAGCCTGGGCACTCTGTGGGCAGGCAGGGCTTTCTGTGCTGGCACCTTTTCCCTGCGAGGAATCCTTATTTGGATCGGGTTTGGATCGGGTGGCCGGCAATGGCGGGGCGGGGCTGACCAAAGGGGGGACAGCAGCCCTGTTTCCCGGGACAGAAAGCTTGTGAGGTTTGGCTTTCAGGTGCAGTGTGTGGCACAGCCTGGGCACACTGTGGGCAGGCAGGGCTTTCTGTGGTGGCACCTTTTCCCTGCGAGGAATCCTCATTTGGATCGGGTTTTGGGGGGGCTGCTAAAATGGCGGGGCGGGGCTGACCAAAGGGGGGACAGCAGCCCTGTTTCCCGGGACAGAAAGCTTGTGAGGTTTGGCTTTCAGGTGCAGTTTGTGACACAGCCTGGGCACTCTGTGGGCAGGCAGGGCTTTCTGTGCTGGCACCTTTTCCCTGCGAGGAATCCTCATTTGGATCGGGTTTGGATCGGGTGGCCGGCAGTGGTGGGCGGAGCTGACTAAGGTTGGGTACAGCAGCCCTGTTTCCCGGGACAGAAAGCTTGTGAGGTTTGGCTTTCAGGTGCAGTGTGTGGCGCAGCCTGAGCACTCTGTGGGCAGGCAGGGCTTTCTGTGCTGGCACCTTTTCCCTGCGAGGAATCCTCATTTGGGTCGGGTTTGGATCGGGTGGCTGGCAATGGCGGGGCGGGGCTGACCAAAGGGGGGACAGCAGCCCTGTTTCCCGGGACAGAAAGCTTGTGAGGTTTGGCTTTCAGGTGCAGTGTGTGGCACAGCCTGTGCACTCTGTGGGCAGGCAGGGCTTTCTGAGCTAGCACCTTTTCCCTGCGAGGAATCCTCATTTGGATCGGGTTTTGGGGGGGCTGCTAATGGCGGGGCGGGGCTGACCAAAGGGGGGACAGCAGCCCTGTTTCCCGGGACAGAAAGCTTGTGAGGTTTGGCTTTCAGGTGCAGTGTGTGGCACAGCCTGGGCACTCTGTGGGCAGGCAGGGCTTTCGGTGCTGGCACCTTTTCCCTGCGAGGAATCCTCATTTGGATCGGGTTTGGATCGGGTGGCCGGCAGTGGTGGGCGGAGCTGACTAAGGTTGGGTACAGCAGCCCTGTTTCCCGGGACAGAAAGCTTGTGAGGTTTGGCTTTCAGGTGCAGTGTGTGGCTCAGCCTGGGCACTCTGTGGGCAGGCAGGGCTTTCTGTGCTGGCACCTTTTCCCTGCGAGGAATCCTCATTTGGATCGGGTTTTGGGGGGGCTGCTAAAATGGCGGGGCGAGGCTGACCAAAGGGGGGACAGCAGCCCTGTTTGCCGGGACAGAAAGCTTGTGAGGTTTGGCTTTCAGGTGCAGTGTGTGGCACAGCCTGGGCACTCTGTGGGCAGGCAGGGCTTTCTGTGCTGGCACCTTTTCCCTGCGAGGAATCCTCATTTGGATCGAGTTTTGGGGGGGCTGCTAAAATGGCGGGGCGGGGGTGACCAAAGTGGGGACAGCAGCCCTGTTTCCCGGGACAGAAAGCTTGTGAGGTTTGGCTTTCAGGTGCAGTGTGTGGCACAGCCTGGGCACTCTGTGGGCAGGCAGGGCTTTCGGTGCTGGCACCTTTTCCCTGCGAGGAATCCTCATTTGGATCGGGTTTGGATCGGGTGGCCGGCAGTGGTGGGGTGGGCTGACCAAAGGGGGGACAGCAGCCCTGTTTCCCGGGACAGAAAGCTTGTGAGGTTTGGCTTTCAGGTGCAGTGTGTGGCTCAGCCTGGGCACACTGTGGGCAGGCAGGGCTTTCTGTGCTGGCACCTTTTCCCTGTGAGGAATCCTTATTTGGATCGGGTTTGGATCGGGTGGCCGGCAATGGCGGGGCGGGGCTGACCAAAGGGGGGACAGCAGCCCTGTTTCCCGGGACAGAAAGCTTGTGAGGTTTGGCTTTCAGGTGCAGTGTGTGGCGCAGCCTGGGGTGTCCGTGGGCAGGCAGGGCTTTCTGTGCTGGCACCTTTTCCCTGCGAGGAATCCTCATTTGGATCGGGTTTTGGGGGGGCTGCTAAAATGGCGGGGCGAGGCTGACCAAAGGGGGGACAGCAGCCCTGTTTGCCGGGACAGAAAGCTTGTGAGGTTTGGCTTTCAGGTGCAGTGTGTGGCACAGCCTGGGCACTCTGTGGGCAGGCAGGGCTTTCTGTGCTGGCACCTTTTCCCTGCGAGGAATCCTCATTTGGATCGAGTTTTGGGGGGGCTGCTAAAATCGCGGGGCGTGGGTGACCAAAGTGGGGACAGCAGCCCTGTTTCCCGGGACAGAAAGCTTGTGAGGTTTGGCTTTCAGGTGCAGTGTGTGTCACAGCCTGGGGTGTCCGTGGGCAGGCAGGGCTTTCTGTGCTGGCACCTTTTCTCTGCGAGGAGTCCTCATTTGGATCGGGTTTTTGGGGGGCTGCTAAAATGGCGGGGCGGGGCTAACCAAAGGGGGGACAGCAGCCCTGTTTCCCGGGACAGAAAGCTTGTGAGGTTTGGCTTTCAGGTGCAGTGTGTGGCACAGCCTGGGCACTCTGTGGGCAGGCAGGGCTTTCGGTGCTGGCACCTTTTCCCTGCGAGGAATCCTCATTTGCATCGGGTTTGGATCGGGTGGCCGGCAATGGCGGGGCGGGGCTGACCAAAGGGGGGACAGCAGCCCTGTTTCCCGGGACAGAAAGCTTGTGAGGTTTGGCTTTCAGGTGCAGTGTGTGGCGCAGCCTGGGGTGTCCGTGGGCAGGCAGGGCTTTCTGTGCTGGCACCTTTTCCCTGCGAGGAATCCTCATTTGGATCGGGTTTGGATCGGGTGGCCGGCAGTGGTGGGGTGGGCTGACCAAAGGGGGGACAGCAGCCCTGTTTCCCGGGACAGAAAGCTTGTGAGGTTTGGCTTTCAGGTGCAGTGTGTGGCTCAGCCTGGGCACTCTGTGGGCAGGCAGGGCTTTCTGTGCTGGCACCTTTTCCCTGCGAGGAATCCTCATTTGGATCTGGTTTGGATCGGGTGGCCGGCAATGGCCGGGCGGGGCTGACCAAAGGGGGTACAGCAGCCCTGTTTCCCGGGACAGAAAGCTTGTGAGGTTTGGCTTTCAGGTGCAGTGTGTGGCACAGCCTGGGCACTCTGTGGGCAGGCAGGGCTTTCTGTGCTGGCACCTTTTCCCTGCGAGGAATCCTTATTTGGATCGGGTTTGGATCGGGTGGCCGGCAATGGCGGGGCGGGGCTGACCAAAGGGGGGACAGCAGCCCTGTTTCCCGGGACAGAAAGCTTGTGAGGTTTGGCTTTCAGGTGCAGTGTGTGGCGTAGCCTGGGGTGTCCGTGGGCAGGCAGGGCTTTCTGTGCTGGCACCTTTTCCCTGCGAGGAATCCTCATTTGGATCGGGTTTTGGGGGGGCTACTAAAATGGCGGGGCGGGGCTGACCAAAGGGGGGACAGCAGCCCTGTTTCCCGGACAGAAAGCTTGTGAGGTTTGGCTTTCAGGTGCAGTTTGTGACACAGCCTGGGCACTCTGTGGGCAGGCAGGGCTTTCTGTGCTGGCACCTTTTCCCTGCGAGGAATCCTCATTTGGATCGGGTTTGGATCGGGTGGCCGGCAGTGGTGGGCGGGGCTGACTAAGGTTGGGTACAGCAGCCCTGTTTCCCGGGACAGAAAGCTTGTGAGGTTTGGCTTTCAGGTGCAGTGTGTGGCGCACCCTGGGCACTCTGTGGGCAGGCAGGGCTTTCTGTGCTGGCACCTTTTCCCTGCGAGGAATCCTCATTTGGGTCGGATTTGGATCGGGTGGCTGGCAATGGCGGGGCGGGGCTGACCAAAGGGGGGACAGCAGCCCTGTTTCCCGGGACAGAAAGCTTGTGAGGTTTGGCTTTCAGGTGCAGTGTGTGGCACAGCCTGGGGTGTCCGTGGGCAGGCAGGGCTTTCTGTGCTGGCACCTTTTCCCTGCGAGGAATCCTCATTTGGATCGGGTTTGGGTCGGGTTTGGATCGGGTGGCCGGCAATGGCTGGGCGGGGGTGACCAAACGGGGGACAGCAGCCCTGTTTCCCGGGACAGAAAGCTTGTGAGGTTTGGCTTTCAGGTGCAGTGTGTGGCGCAGCCTGGGGTGTCCGTGGGCAGGCAGGGCTTTTTGTGCTGGCACCTTTTCCCTGCGAGGAATCCTCATTTGGGTCGGGTTTGGATCGGGTGGCCGGCAATGGCGGGGCGGGGCTGACCAAAGGGGGGACAGCAGCCCTGTTTCCCGGGACAGAAAGCTTGTGAGGTTTGGCTTTCAGGTGCAGTGTGTGGCACAGCCTGGGCACTCTGTGGGCAGGCAGGGCTTTCTGTGCTGGCACCTTTTCTCTGCGAGGAATCCTCATTTGGATCGAGTTTTGGGGGGGCTGCTAAAATGGCGGGGCGGGGGTGACCAAAGTGGGGACAGCAGCCTTGTTTCCCGGGACTGAAAGCTTGTGAGGTTTGGCTTTCAGGTGCAGTGTGTGGCGCAGCCTGGGGTGTCCGTGGGCAGGCAGGGCTTTCTGTGCTGGCACCTTTTCCCTGCGAGGAATCCTCATTTGGATCGGGTTTTGGGGGGGCTGCTAAAATGGCGGGGCGGGGCTGACCAAAGGGGGGACAGCAGCCCTGTTTCCCGGGACAGAAAGCTTGTGAGGTTTGGCTTTCAGGTGCAGTGTGTGGCACAGCCTGGGCACTCTGTGGGCAGGCAGGGCTTTCTGTGCTGGCACCTTTTCCCTGCGAGGAATCCTCATTTGGGTCGGGTTTGGATCGGGCGGCCGGCAATGGCGGGGCGGGGCTGAACAAAGGGGGGACAGCAGCCCTGTTTCCCGGGACAGAAAGCTTGTGAGGTTTGGCTTTCAGGTGCAGTGTGTGGCACAGCCTGGGCACTCTGTGGGCAGGCAGGGCTTTCGGCGCTGGCACCTTTTCCCTGCGAGGAATCCTCATTTGGATCGGGTTTGGATCGGGTGGCCGGCAGTGGTGGGGTGGGCTGACCAAAGGGGGGACAGCAGCCCTGTTTCCCGGGACAGAAAGCTTGTGAGGTTTGGCTTTCAGGTGCAGTGTGTGGCGCAGCCTGGGGTGTCCGTGGGCAGGCAGGGCTTTCTGTGCTGGCACCTTTTCCCTGCGAGGAATCCTCATTTGGATCGGGTTTTGGGGGGACTGCTAAAATGGCGGGGCGGGGCTGACCAAAGGGGGGACAGCAGCCCTGTTTCCCGGGACAGAAAGCTTGTGAGGTTTGGCTTTCAGGTGCATTGTGTGGCTCAGCCTGGGCACTCTGTGGGCAGGCAGGGCTTTCTGTGCTGGCACCTTTTCCCTGCGAGGAATCCTCATTTGGATCGGGTTTGGATCGGGTGGCCGGCAATGGCGGGGCGGGGCTGACCAAAGGGGGGACAGCAGCCCTGTTTCCCGGGACAGAAAGCTTGTGAGGTTTGGCTTTCAGGTGCAGTGTGTGGCACAGCCTGGGGTGTCCGTGGGCAGGCAGGGCTTTCTGTGCTGGCACCTTTTCCCTGCGAGGAATCCTCATTTGGATCGGGTTTGGGTCGGGTTTGGATCGGGTGGCCGGCAATGGCTGCGCGGGGGTGACCGAAGGGGGGACAGCAGCCCTGTTTCCCGGGACAGAAAGCTTGTGAGGTTTGGCTTTCAGGTGCAGTGTGTGGCGCAGCCTGGGCACTCTGTGGGCAGGCAGGGCTTTCTGTGCTGGCACCTTTTCCCTGCGAGGAATCCTCATTTGGATCGGGTTTTGGGGGGGCTGCTAAAATGGCGGGGTGGGGCTGACCAAAGGGGGGACAGCAGCCCTGTTTCCCGGGACAGAAAGCTTGTGAGGTTTGGCTTTCAGGTGCAGTGTGTGGCGCAGCCTGGGGTGTCCGTGGGCAGGCAGGGCTTTCTGTGCTGGCACCTTTTCCCTGCGAGGAATCCTCATTTGGATCGGGTTTGGATCGGGTGGCCGGCAATGTCGGGGCGGGGCTGACCACAGGGGGGACAGCAGCCCTGTTTCCCGGGACAGAAAGCTTGTGAGGTTTGGCTTTCAGGTGCAGTGTGTGGCTCAGCCTGGGCACTCTGTGGGCAGGCAGGGCTTTCTGTGCTGGCACCTTTTCCCTGCGAGGAATCCTCATTTGGATCGAGTTTTGGGGGGGCTGCTAAAATGGCGGGGCGGGGGTGACCAAAGGGGGGACAGCAACCTTGTTTCCCGGGACAGAAAGCTTGTGAGGTTTGGCTTTCAGGTGCAGTGTGTGGCGCAGCCTGGGGTGTCCGTGGGCAGGCAGGGCTTTCTGTGCTGGCCCCTTTTCCCTGCGAGGAATCCTCATTTGGATCGAGTTTTGGGGGGGCTGCTAAAATGGCGGGGCGGGGCTGACCAAGGTGGGGGACAGCAGCCCTGTTTCCCGGGACAGAAAGCTTGTGAGGTTTGGCTTTCAGGTGCATTGTGTGGCTCAGCCTGGGCACTCTGTGGGCAGGCAGGGCTTTCTGTGCTGGCACCTTTTCCCTGCGAGGAATCCTCATTTGGATCTGGTTTGGATCGGGTGGCCGGCAATGGCGGGGCGGGGCTGACCAAAGGGGGGACAGCAGCCCTGTTTCCCGGGACAGAAAGCTTGTGAGGTTTGGCTTTCAGGTGCAGTGTGTGGCGCAGCCTGGGGTGTCCGTGGGCAGGCAGGGCTTTCTGTGCTGGCACCTTTTCCCTGCGAGGAATCCTCATTTGGATCGGGTTTTGGGGGTGCTGCTAAAATGGCGGGGCGGGGCTGACCAAAGGGGGGACAGCAGCCCTGTTTCCCGGGACAGAAAGCTTGTGAGGTTTGGCTTTCAGGTGCAGTGTGTGGCACAGCCTGGGCACTCTGTGGGCAGGCAGGGCTTTCGGTGCTGGCACCTTTTCCCTGCGAGGAATCCTCATGTGGATCGGGTTTGGATCGGGTGGCCGGCAATGGCGGGGCGGGGCTGACCAAAGGGGGGACAGCAGCCCTGTTTCCCGGGACAGAAAGCTTGTGAGGTTTGGCTTTCAGGTGCAGTGTGTGGCGCAGCCTGGGGTGTCCGTGGGCAGGCAGGGCTTTCTGTGCTGGCACCTTTTCCCTGCGAGGAATCCTCATTTGGATCGGGTTTTGGGGGTCTGCTAAAATGGCGGGGCGGGGGTGACCAAAGGGGGGACAGCAGCCCTGTTTCCCGGGACAGAAAGCTTGGGAGGTTTGGCTTTCAGGTGCAGTGTGTGGCGCAGCCTGGGGTGTCCGTGGGCAGGCAGGGCTTTCTGTGCTGGCACCTTTTCCCTGCGAGGAATCCTCATTTGGATCGGGTTTTGGGGGGGCTGCTAAAATGGCGGGGCGGGGGTGACCAAAGGGGGGACAGCAGCCCTGTTTCCCGGGACAGAAAGCTTGTGAGGTTTGGCTTTCAGGTGCATTGTGTGGCTCAGCCTGGGCATTCTGTGGGCAGGCAGGGCTTTCTGTGCTGGCACCTTTTCCCTGCGAGGAATCCTCATTTGGATCGGGTTTTGGGGTGGCTACTAAGATGACGGGGCGGGGCTGACCAAAGTGGGGACAGCAGCCCTGTTTCCCGGGACAGAAAGCTTGTGAGGTTTGGCTTTCAGGTGCAGTGTGTGGCACAGCCTGGGCACTCTGTGGGCAGGCAGGGCTTTCTGTGCTGGCACCTTTTCCCTGCGAGGAATCCTCATTTGGATCGGGTTTGGATCGGGTGGCCGTCAATGGCGGGGCGGGGGTCACCAAGGGGGGGACAGCAGCCCTGTTTCCCGGGACAGAAAGCTTGTGAGGTTTGGCTTTCAGGTGCAGTGTGTGGTGCAGCCTGGGCACTCTGTGGGCAGGCAGGGCTTTCTGTGCTGGCACCTTTTCCCTGCGAGGAATCCTCATTTGGGTCGGGTTTGGATCGGGTGGCCGGCAGTGGTGGGCGGGGCTGACCAAAGGGGGGACAGCAGCCCTGTTTCCCGGGACAGAAAGCTTGTGAGGTTTGGCTTTCAGGTGCAGTGTGTGGCGCAGCCTGGGGTGTCCGTGGGCAGGCAGGGCTTTCTGTGCTGGCACCTTTTCCCTGCGAGGAATCCTCATTTGGATCGGGTTTTGGGGAGGCTGCTAAAATGGCGGGGCGGGGCTGACCAAGGGGGGAGACAGCAGCCCTGTTTCCCGGGACAGAAAGCTTGTGAGGTTTGGCTTTCAGGTGCATTGTGTGGCTCAGCCTGGGAACTCTGTGGGCAGGCAGGGCTTTCTGTGCTGGCACCTTTTCCCTGCGAGGAATCCTCATTTGGATCCGGTTTGGATCGGGTGGCCGGCAGTGGTGGTCGGGGCTGACCAAGGTGGGGGACAGCCCTGTTTCCCGGGACAGAAAGCTTGTGAGGTTTGGCTTTCAGGTGCAGTGTGTGGCACAGCCTGGGCACTCTGTGGGCAGGCAGGGCTTTCTGTGCTGGCACCTTTTCCCTGCGAGGAATCCTCATTTGGATCGGGTTTGGATCGGGTGGCCGGCAATGGCGGAGCGGGGCTGACGAAAGGGGGGACAGCAGCCCTGTTTCCCGTAACAGAAAGCTTGTGAGGATTGCCATTCAGGTGCAGTGTGTGGCACAGCCTGGGGTGTCCGTGGGCAGGCAGGGCTTTCTGTGCTGGCACCTTTTCCCTGCGAGGAATCCTCATTTGGATCGGGTTTTGGGGGGCTGCTAAAATGGCGGGGCGGGGCTGACCAAAGGGGGGACAGCAGCCCTGTTTGCCGGGACAGAAAGCTTGTGAGGTTTGGCTTTCAGGTGCAGTGTGTGGCGCAGCCTGGGGTGTCCGTGGGCAGGCAGGGCTTTCTGTGCTGGCACCTTTTCCCTGCGAGGAATCCTCATTTGGATCGGGTTTTGGGGGCTGCTAAAATGGCGGGGCGGGCCTGACCAAAGGGGGGACAGCAGCCCTGTTTCCCGGGACAGAAAGCTTGTGAGGTTTGGCTTTCAGGTGCAGTGTGTGGCACAGCCTGGGCACTCTGTGGGCAGGCAGGGCTTTCTGTGCTGGCACCTTTTCCCTGCGAGGAATCCTCATTTGGATCGGGTTTGGATCGGGTGGCCGGCAATGGCGGGGCGGGGCTGACCAAAGGGGGGACAGCAGCCCTGTTTCCCGGGACAGAAAGCTTGTGAGGTTTGGCTTTCAGGTGCAGTGTGTGGCGCAGCCTGGGGTGTCCGTGGGCAGGCAGGGCTTTCTGTGCTGGCACTTTTTCCTTGCGAGGAATCCTCATTTGGATCGGGTTTGGATCGGATGGCCGGCAGTGGTGGGCGGGGCTGACCAAAGGGGGGACAGCAGCCCTGTTTCCCGGGACAGAAAGCTTGTGAGGTTTGGCTTTCAGGTGCAGTGTGTGGCACAGCCTTGGCACTCTGTGAGCAGGCAGGGCTTTCTGTGCTGGCACCTTTTCCCTGCGAGGAATCCTCATTTGGATCTGGTTTGGATCGGGTGGCCGGCAATGGTGGGGCGGGGCTGACCAAAGGGGGGACAGCAGCCCTGTTTCCCGGGACAGAAAGCTTGTGAGGTTTGGCTTTCAGGTGCAGTGTGTGGCGCAGCCTGGGGTGTCCGTGGGCAGGCAGGGCTTTCTGTGCTGGCACCTTTTCCCTGCGAGGAATCCTCATTTGGATCGGGTTTTGGGGGGGCTGCTAAAATGGCGGGGCGGGGCTGACCAAAGGGGGGACAGCAGCCCTGTTTCCCGGGACAGAAAGCTTGTGAGGTTTGGCTTTCAGGTGCAGTGTGTGGCACAGCCTGGGCACTCTGTGGGTAGGCAGGCTTTCTGTGCTGGCACCTTTTCCCTGCGAGGAATCCTCATTTGGGTCGGGTTTGGATCGGGTGGCCGGCAGTGGTGGGCGGGGCTGACCAAAGGGGGGACAGCAGCCCTGTTTCCCGGGACAGAAAGCTTGTGAGGTTTGGCTTTCAGGTGCAGTGTGTGGCGCAGCCTGGGGTGTCCGTGGGCAGGCAGGGCTTTCTGTGCTGGCACCTTTTCCCTGCGAGGAATCCTCATTTGGATCGGGTTTTGGGGGGGCTGCTAAAATGGCGAGGTGGGGCT
Organism: Pseudopipra pipra; assembly: GCF_036250125.1. NCBI lineage: Eukaryota > Metazoa > Chordata > Aves > Passeriformes > Pipridae > Pseudopipra > Pseudopipra pipra. The sequence goes on from NW_026990584.1 coordinate 116,163, forward strand.
GACCAAAGGGGGGACAGGAGCCCTGTTTCCCGGGACAGAAAGCTTGTGAGGTTTGGCTTTCAGGTGCAGTGTGTGGCACAGCCTGGGCACTCTGTGGGCAGGCAGGGCTTTCTGTGCTGGCACCTTTTCCCTGCGAGGAATCCTCATTTGGATCGGGTTTGGATCGGGTGGCCGGCAATGTCGGGGCGGGGCTGACCAAAGGGGGGACAGCAGCCATGTTTGCCGGGGCAGAAAGCTTGTGAGGTTTGGCTTTCAGGTGCAGTGTGTGGCGCAGCCTGGGGTGTCCGTGGGCAGGCAGGGCTTTCTGTGCTGGCACCTTTTCCCTGCGAGGAATCCTCATTTGGATCGGGTTTTGGGGGGGCTGCTAAAATGGCGGGGCGGGGCTGACCAAAGGGGGGACAGCAGCCCTGTTTCCCGGGACAGAAAGCTTGTGAGGTTTGGCTTTCAGGTGCAGTGTGTGGCACAGCCTGGGGTGTCCGTGGGCAGGCAGGGCTTTCTGTGCTGGCACCTTTTCCCTGCGAGGAATCCTCATTTGGATCGGGTTTGGGTCGGGTTTGGATCGGGTGGCCGGCAATGGCTGCGCGGGGGTGACCGAAGGGGGGACAGCAGCCCTGTTTCCCGGGACAGAAAGCTTGTGAGGTTTGGCTTTCAGGTGCAGTGTGTGGCGCAGCCTGGGCACTCTGTGGGCAGGCAGGGCTTTCTGTGCTGGCACCTTTTCCCTGCGAGGAATCCTCATTTGGATCGGGTTTTGGGGGTCTGCTAAAATGGCGGGGTGGGGCTGACCAAAGGGGGGACAGCAGCCCTGTTTCCCGGGACAGAAAGCTTGTGAGGTTTGGCTTTCAGGTGCAGTGTGTGGCGCAGCCTGGGGTGAGCGTGGGCAGGCAGGGCTTTCTGTGCTGGCACCTTTTCCCTGCGAGGAATCCTCATTTGGATCGGGTTTGGATCGGGTGGCCGGCAATGTCGGGGCGGGGCTGACCACAGGGGGGACAGCAGCCCTGTTTCCCGGGACAGAAAGCTTGTGAGGTTTGGCTTTCAGGTGCAGTGTGTGGCTCAGCCTGGGCACTCTGTGGGCAGGCAGGGCTTTCTGTGCTGGCACCTTTTCCCTGCGAGGAATCCTCATTTGGATCGAGTTTTGGGGGGCTGCTAAAATGGCGGGGCGGGGGTGACCAAAGGGGGGACAGCAACCTTGTTTCCCGGGACAGAAAGCTTGTGAGGTTTGGCTTTCAGGTGCAGTGTGTGGCGCAGCCTGGGGTGTCCGTGGGCAGGCAGGGCTTTCTGTGCTGGCACCTTTTCCCTGCGAGGAATCCTCATTTGGAGCGGGTTTGGATCGGGTGGCCGGCAATGGCTGGGCCGGGGTGACCAAAGGGGGGACAGCAGCCCTGTTTCCCGGGACAGAAAGCTTGTGAGGTTTGGCTTTCAGGTGCAGTGTGTGGCGCAGCCTGGGGTGTCCGTGGGCAGGCAGGGCTTTCTGTGCTGGCCCCTTTTCCCTGCGAGGAATCCTCATTTGGATCGAGTTTTGGGGGGGCTA
>NW_026990585.1:0-116350 GCF_036250125.1 Pseudopipra pipra
TTAATCTACTGACATTTGCCAACCATTAACTGCTTGCACAAAACAAGCTTTCTAGTAATCCTTGTACAGACTTACTATACAGTTGAAATTTCTTTTGTTCTGCTCATATATATATATCACAGAAATTCAGAGGGTTTGTAATACCTCAACCTAACTTAGAGAAGATCCAAGGCTTTATTTCTCTGATAAAGCAGCCTGAACTAGAATCTGCTTTTTTCGAACAATAAAAGATTTCTTTTATCCTGAATATATTCAATGGCAACTTTGACTTGTGCAAAGCTAAACAAAAAATTAAATTCTACCTACCTTGAAAACAAATTTACGATTTCCTGACTATAGTTAACTTTCTGGGAATTTTGTCACCACTTCAGTAGGGCCAGGTTTTATTTTTATGATAGATGTCACTGTTTTGACATTCAGTATTCCCTATTTCATCTTTTGAATTTAGCATGTCATGTTTTAAAAGTTCTTCAAAGTCCCTCAAAAGTTTAGTCAAAAAAGGCAAACAAGTATATCAAGTTACAAGTTACAAACAATGTCAATAACATCTGCAAAACTAAGTTTCTCCTCTGAATCTGTTTGCTCAAACTTTTAACTGCTTCAAACTCATCACTGCTACAATAACCTTATTAGCCTTTTATACAGAGTAAAGAAGTAAAGAGAGGGATAAGAAAAAGGGTTTCCATTATGCAATATAATCAAGAGCACCTGTGCTAGAATTCATTAACTCCATTGAGCAGGCAGCTGCATATTTTCAACATCCTGATGAGGCAGGGGGAAAAAAAGAGAGCAGTTGACATACTGTACAGATTGGAAAACACAACAAAACATCAAGTGCTTTTTTTTCTTACTCAGGCATTTGATTATCCTGTTCCCCTTTCAGAACTGCTGACTTCCATATACTTCTGTGCATATAATATGTTTGTATAGTTAATTTTACACGTATCTTCCTTATAAATACAAAATAATACTGGAATGATGTATGCCAAAAAGTACAGCTTACACTACTGGTTCTGCAAAGTTAAATACTTGAAGTATTGCTGAACACCTTTATTCCTAAATTTATCATTTAGGAGAAATTATTCTAATTAATAATCATCCTGACCATATTAGACAATTGATTTATTTATATACATTTATTTTATTTTATTTTATTTTATTTTATTTTATTTTATTTTATTTTAATAACTGTTTCTATTCATATTTTTCCTGTCCTAAATTTCTCTGTGCTGCATCCTGGATAGGTAAGTTTATAATACATGGACATTTTATTTGGACCTCTCCCATGGCTTGCAGCTGTGGAAGTCCATTTTCCTGATTCATACACCTATTGTAATTAAGGGTCATAAGGTGGATCTTAACTGCAGAGTCTGCTTTTGACCTCTACTAACAGAGACTAGAAAAGTTATTTCCAAGAGTTTATTGGATTCTTCTAGTGGAAATTCTGAAAACAGCTGATCATAGATGTCTCCTACAGGTAACATCTCTGATGTTGAGGGAAGACTGGAGGTAATCATGCTTCCTCAGGTTATCCTAAGGGATAGGCACGTGTGAAGAATATGAAGAATGGCCTCTGGAAGCTCTAGCACTGCAAAGTTCCCATGAACAAATTTCCTCAGGTTTAGTGAGAGAAAACAGAGGCATGTTGTTATGACTTAAGCTCCTGTGGGACTTACCACTAACATCCTTATAAACAAAAGGTATTAGCAAGCCTCCATGAAGCACTGAGTTTTGTCTCTTGCTGAGGTACCATTTTACAGGACATAAGCAGGAACCACTGGTAGTAGTTGGTCTCCATGTTTGTCTGTAGGTAGCATCATATTTTGTATTCTGATTTGGGGTCTCTTGTTTATAGCTTTTTGAGTTCTGTTCATAGAATTATATATACTTTACATATATACTACAATTCATCTATACAGAACACTGAATGTTGCACTAGAATTGGAAAATAAGTATATACACGCATTCAGAATTCCAAAGACCATATTCACATCTTTCATATATCAGAGTGTGCCAGAAATAACTCTGTTGAGTTCTATCAACTGATGTTGAATTTGTATAACTGAGAACAAAAGTAGGAATTGACCTCTTTTCTGTAGTCTCACATGTAAGATCATCTTTGCTAGTATAATACGCTACCTTAAAAAGAAATGTAAAACAAAAAGAAGAATAATACTGAAAGATAGAATGGCTGAAAATTAGTCTCAAACATTGAAATATAACTGAACAATTTATTTCCTTAAAATTAGTCTAAATATAATTCCTCTTCTCAAAATCATGTAACATTATTTTACTGTTCATTATCTCATTTGTTTATTACTATTTGATTGAGTAGTATTTTTCTCTCCTTTAAAAAGGCTTATTTCTCCTATACTAATTTTAAAGACAACCATATTATTAATGTGTCTTTATTAGCGTGTTTGAGGTCAAATACATTAAATAGGCTCCTTCCCAGGAAACCATTTACTATGTGAGTTGTCATACTAAGGCAAATACATCATTGAACAACAGAAACAGCACAGCTAGCAGAAAATTTGAAAAATACAGCAACATCCATGAAGTATTTGTTACATGACTATGACTAAACCTAAATAACTGATAAAGTTTCACATCTCAAGCAATTTGTTTCACACAAATCGTTATACAGACATACTGCCAAAAAGTGTCTTCATGCATTGTGGGTCACAAAAGGAGTTGAGAGGATGCCCAGGGCATATTAAAAAAAGCCTATTCTAGGACCCCTGAAGGGATATGTACTGAGATGGTATATTTACTTAATATCAGATGGATCCAAATGAAGATACTGAGGATCCCAAAGCAATGAACCTGTATTAGTCTAGCGCTGTAGCTGAGGTCGCAGGCCATGGGTACTACTGTGAGGTTAATTAGCACGTGCAGGATTATATACTGTTTCCAGTGTCAGACCTAGCTCAGTCAGATCTAAGACAGAAATCTCACTGTATGGGCATAGTACTTCAGTTTTGATCACCTACTTTTGGTCCAGTTTTCAGTCGTTAGCTCTCTTGGTGGTGTTACATAACCAAAGCCCACTCTTCCTGAAGGAAACACATACCTCCTTGCTATCAAATAGACAGAATACATACAGGGTTCCTCAAGCTGTTTGATTCAGTCTGAGGACCTTTTTATTTTAGATTAATTTTCTACTCTTATATAAAAGCCTTAATCAATAGGCTATAGATACAGATATGCCCAGATTATGACTCTCCCGTTTTCTTGCTTGCCTGAAGATCTTGTCTATGTATGCATGGCTGTCATCAGGAATATAAGAAACTGTACTGGTCCACAATTTGGAAGTGATTTTTTACCAAGGTCCATCTTGTTTTGCTTATTTCTATATTTCAGTTAAATAATGATTGTTTATTAGTAACTTATAAGAAAGCCACATTTTGCAGAAGTTTGCCAAAAAGCTCTTGGATGCTCTGTGTTTCTGATTCTGGTAGATGACAGTAGAAGCTTTAATGCACAATTTTAATCTTGCTAGCAACCCAACTAGGTGACCCTGTGTTTCATAACTTGCCAAAATATTTGCAAAAAGAGATTGGTACACTATATATGACTTTCAATGAGTTATTTTTTTCAGATTTAAGAACAAACAGGGTATGCTGCCATGGCATAAGACAAATTATATTCCCCATCAATTAATATCTGATGAAAAACAAACAAACAAAGGACAGAAACAAATAAAGCCACGAGATTGCTCACAGAAATATGTATTGGGACCTCTGCTCTTCAAATTTAAACCAGTCAGAAACAGTTGACCATGAAGAGTAGCAGGAAGATCTCAAAGCATTAAATGAATTAGTGATAAAAGAACGGATAAAATCCAGTGTGAATTGACTGCATGTGGAGAAAATATCTGAAATGGAATATATACATTTACATGTACATATACATGTATTGATACTCTGGAAAGGGATTTTGAATTCATGGATAGTTCTCTGAAAACGTCAATCAATATGTATTTGTAGTCAAAAGAGAAAATTGTATGTTGAAACTTACTAGGAAAGAAGTTGACAGAAAAAAAATGTTGCTCAGTAAATCTCTTGTATCCTGCTAATTAAAAACCCTGTGAAAGTTTATTAACTCCTAAAGTTATTTTTAAAAGGCCTAATTTGAATTATGAATAATACAGAAAAAAGCAACAAGATAGACAAAGGAGAAAATTATACTGAATTAGGGAAAACCACATATATTAAGTTTCTTGACATTGGAAAAGACATGAAGACAGATATAAGTGATATAGAGAAGGTGAAGAGAGAATAACTATTCAGTTTCCCTTAAGACTAAAACTGGCAGACACCTCATTAAATTACCTGTTATTTAATTTAAAATAAGCAAAAGAGAGGGTTTTTGTCCTCCATCACTCAGCTACACAATAGAACGGTGCTCTGTAATATGTGCAGAGTATATTGTGTAAAAAATATAAGTTTAAAAAAACCTACATAACTACCCAAACTCATGAAGCAACTGCTCCTTTGTTGTTTTCCAGGTTACATTCTTTCACAGTCTCATCCTTAGAAGTGTTCAACCTAGTTTTTGTCCAAAGGAGATTATAGTCTCCACTGAAATCTTCATTCTCTGTCACAGATCTGTCAAAGATTGTACACATTGCTTTGAAAAATCAATTTCATGCATAAATTTTAAAAACTTTCTATTGCAGAAAACAAATGCACAGTAGCCATCTCTTCAGGCTAACTTTTAATCTTACTTTTAACAGGTCTCTAAAGCCTTTAAGAAAGACTCATCTGCTGTTCCTTCACTCCAAAATGTCGTGAATGTTAATTGGTTTGTTGCTGGATATCAACCTGGTACCACTGAAGAGTCATATGTAGTCTTCATTCATTTGATACCAAATTATGCATAGAAACACTTGCCTTACATTAAAGAGATTAAGGTTGCAATGTCGATGATTTAAAAGTTGCCAAAATGAGTGTTCATTGCATTCACTGGTCCCACACATTATAATGAAGTCTTGATTACATGGTTTTCTATTACTTTTTCCACAGAACTCTGTTGTAAGGACTACAATATGATGTGAAGTTCTTTATGCTTGAAATGCGTAAAACAGTTAAAAACCCTAATGTATTGATGTCAGATGTCATCATGTGACATTTTCAGGATAAGTCACTAGATTTGCAGTCTTCAAGTTCCTGCTCTTCCCAGCCAAACACTCAGGAATTGAACTAAATGCTACTCTGGTGCCCAGTCTTATAGTCAGTAGTGTCTCCTTAGGGAAGTTTATTATGGAATTATATTTGTAGGGCAATCATCTATGAAAGGATGGATAGGCTCAATGAGAATGGAATTTGTACAGATTTCAGCTCCTAAATACTAAGAAGCAGTTGCTGAAGGCTGGTTTTCAAAATAGAAACACTGGAGTAAATGGTCATGAAATAGCAAAAGACACATCCCTGACACAGAGGTGACTCCAAGCTCAGTTTCACCTGCCAGTTGAAATGTCAATGTGGTAAGAATTATATTTTGAAATTTAAGACTGGAAAAACTGCTGGTTTTCCTAAACAAGTATGTATTTGTCATAAAAAATTTCAGCCCTAGAATACAAATCTTGGCAGCGTTGCATTAAGAAAAAAATTGGATGATTGTAGTAATTTTATGTAATAATATGTAAATGTATACAGCCAGTAATGACTAAAAAACAGGAAGGTAAACAGTTTACTCATTTACTTGACAGATTCCAACATACAACAGTTAGACAAGAGCATAATATTTTGAAATATACTTACTGTTCTTTATACGGAAGTTAGTAGGAAATCCATGTGACTAAAATAATGAGGAGACATTGATTTGTTTTATATTATCATGTTAGTTGTGTCGGAGTACTGATTATTATAAAATAACATTTTATTTCACATGAACACAAATATTTTCTGGTGGTTATGTTATGCTGATTATTTTTTTGGGCAGTGGAGGAAGTATATTTTTTAAATGGTAAATAGAGATACTAATTCCAGATCTTTCCTGTTGTTCTTAAAGAAGATCTTAAGGAACATAGGTTTTTTAAATCACTGTTATGAAAAGGAATACAACTGGATAGAATGGGCTAAAATATTTACCTGTGATAGTTTGCAATGCTCTGCAGACATATTTTTGCCTGCCATGCCATATGAATAAGTAAAATAGGATTAAATGTTTGTGTTTTCATGCCAATCTACAAGCATCCAAGGAATTTCTCTTCTTGAGAAAGCGATATATACCATATATAGTAAGAAATTCTTCAGTTTCTTGGAAAATGCCTTCAAGTGGAGGAATGGATGGTTTATAACCATGAACGATTTTTTTTGCCCCACACAAATGTTGTAACTTCATTTTATTGCAAATGCTAGCAAAGTTCTCCCTGCTGATAACAGTGTTCATCCAAGCTCTGTGAAAGTTGTTTACAGCATCATAACTAAAAGTAAAATGATAAAGGAGCAAATAATTATGTAGCTGCCAATACTTGGAAGATAAGCAAGAATAAGAAGAGCTCTGACTGAAGATTTTTAAATTTATTTTTATTTTTGATGGATTTAATTGCTTTTGTTTTCCTGACAAATATTAAATTCATTTTGCAGAAGTGGAGGCTCTCCAACTGGTTTTTGTATTCCTGTCTGAGAACAGTGACTGGTGCTCTGGCTCTGTACTGACTCATGAATGGTGGTAAGTGCCCTGCAGGGAGACTACAGCAATGTCAGCAGAGGAACTGGCAGTGCAGAGGCAAGAGGAAGCATTGTGGCAGGATAAGCTGCCCCGGAGGAAAACCTGATTGTAAAAGTATGTCATTTAGATGTTCACATACCCAGGAGCCGGGCCGCTGAAGAACCACAGAAACAATCACAAAGTGGTTCAAGCTGCTAAGATTGAACTGGCTCAGGTGAATCTAGACTGACAATATAAGGGTGAATTAATTATAGCTCGGTGGGCCCATGGCACCTCAGGCTATCAAGGAAGATATGCAATGTATAGGTGGGCTCAGGATCTAGAGGTGGACTTGACATGGACACCACGACGTTATCTGTGAATGTGAAATGTGCTGCAATCAAATAAGCCAAGCAGTTAAAGCCTTTCTGGTATGGAAAATGGCTGAAATATAAAGATGGGGAGGTCTGACTGATTATATTACACTCCCAAAAAACGGCCAAGGCAAGTGCCATATGTTAACAGCACTGGAAGCAACCACCAGATGGTAGGAAACATCCTGTGCCCCATGCTTCTGCCTAGAACACTATCCTGGGCCTTGAAAAACAGGACTTACGGTGCCATGACATCCCAGAAAGAATGGAGTCAGACAGTGGAACTCATTTCTGAAATAACCTCAAAGACACCTTGTGGGAACAAGCTGAGTTACTTTGCACCTACATTGAGTTAATCCAAATCAAAAGGGAGGATAGACCTTGGCTAAGCACTTTGAGAGAGAGAATGTTATTTCTCAAAGTGGGAAACCACTTTAAACAGCCTGCAGGATAAGCAGCCACCGCATGATGCGAGTGTGAATGTGTGGGATCAGGGCACTGGTTTGGGACGATCCTGGGAATTCCAGTTGACTAAAAGAAAAACACTGGGTGCTGTTTATGAGAGAATATGAATAAAAGGAGAACACCGAAAAGTGTCAGTGGACAAGTCCCAAAATCGAACTCTGTGTGTGCAGCCTCATTTTCTCCTTCAGTACCCATAACACCTGGGCCAAAAAGGATGGCATTGAGTGGATTTATCATATCCCCTACCATGCACCAACCTTCAGGAAAATTGAACAACACATTGGACAATTAAAGACAACACTGAGATGTTGGGACATTCAAATGTTGGGATACACATTTAACAAAAGCTCCTTGGCTAGCTAACACTAGGAGATCTGACAGTCAAGCTGACCTTGCCTAATAAAACTCTTATGTAATATAGAGGGGGATAAAGTTTTTGTGGTGCACATAAAAATATACTGGGGAAGGCAGCCTGGGTTATTCCTGCCCCAGACAAAGGTAATCCTTATCCACGGGATTGCTTTTGCTCACTGGACACACTTGATGGGTAATGTGGGAAAGATGAAGAAGTCCAATGTGTAACTCAAGGAGGTTTGATTTTAGGTGAGAATAGCCAATAATTTGAATTGTATGGTGTTAATTACTACATGATACTGTACATCATCACTACTATGGTTGTTATATGCCATGTGAACAATATTACAGTAAGAATCACACTAATTAACGAAGAATGAATTTCAATGGAATCAGAACTGGCTTCAGCATGAAACCCTACACATTACCTCTCTTGTCCAGAAGGATCAAGATACAGCCCAAAGTCATGACTAGCTCAACAGACATTTTAGTGGATGGCCCATAGACTGTGGGAGTGATATACGTGAGTATATATCAAAAGACAGGAAGGGTGATAGTGACTAATTGGGATTTATTGGAAAGTACGGGACTGGGGCATGATGTACATGGTATAAAGTAAGGGGTGGATATTGTCCCAGTTTTGGAAGGGATAGAGTTAATTTTGTTCCTTCTAGCTGGTTCCTTCTAGTACTGTGTTTTGGATTTAGTATGAGGATAATTATGAGACTACACTGATGTTTTTGTTGTTACTAAGTGGTGTTTACACTAAGTCAAGGAGTTTTTAGCTTCTCATGCTGTCAGGTCAGCAAGAAGTATGGGATTACACAAGAAGTCAGGAAGGGATACAGCCAAAGAGATATTTTATACCATATGACATCATGTTCAGCATATAAACTAGGAGTAAAGTGGCTTGGGGGCTGCCTCTCAGGAATAGGCTGAGCATGGCCTGTATCAGGAACAGTGTGGCCAACAGGACCAGGGAAGTGATTCCTCCCCTGTACTCAGCACTGGTGAGGCCACACCTCGGTACTGTGTCCAGTTCTGGGCCACTCAGTTCAGGAAGGATATTGAGGTGCTGGAGCAGGTCCAGAGAAGGGCAACGAGGCTGGTGAAGGGACTTGAGCACAAGTCCTATGAGGAGAGGCTGAGGGAGCTGGGGCTGTTTAGCCTGGAGAAGAGGAGGATCAGGGGAGACCTCATCACTCTCTACAGCTCCCTGAAAGGAGGTTGGAGCCAGGTGGGGGTTGGTCTCTTCTCCCAGGCAACAATGAATAAGACAAGAGGGTATGGTCTTAAGGTCTGCCAGGGGAGGTTTAGGTTAGATATCAGGAAGAAATTCTTTACAGAAAGGGTAATCAGACATTGGAATGGGCTGCCCAGGGAGGTTTTTAAGCTGAGACTGGATGTGGCACTAAGTGTCATTGTCTAGTAACCACAGTGGTAGTGGATCAAGAGTTGGACTTGATGATCTCAGAAGTCCCTTCCAACTTGGCTGATTCTATGATTCTGTGATTCTATGATCATTTAGTTGATGGTGAGCAGTTGTTTTTCATTAGCAACATTTGTTTTTCATGAGTTTTAACTTTCTCTCCCTTTGTTATACTTTTCATTACAAATTGTTGTTGTTGTCATAGTTGTTATTATTATTATTATTATTTTTAAATTATCAGACTTTTCTTTCCTCAACCCACAAGTTTTCTTTTTAAGCTTTCTGCTTCTCGCTACCATCCTGTTGTGTGGGAGTGAGTGAGCAGCTGTATGGTGCTTAGTTACTGGCTAGGGTTAACCTGTGACAGTGTTAAACAGGGTTAGATGCACTCTAATATTTGGCTTACACCTTTATTAGAAATACTATCTGTCTCCAAACACCCTTAGTGACAATATACTCCCTTCCCTCAATCTTTCAGATGAGAAAAGAAAAAAAGCTTATCCACAAATATTTTTCATATGTAATCCTTTTTAAGGGGTCCTCCATTTCTTTACAGGGGTATGTGGGCTGCATTACAAAGCTTTCCCACTGTGCACATCTTCATTTGAAAAAGCTTTATTTGTCAGATTTTACTACATCATTAAATGTCTGTAAATACAAGTACTAAGGGCCATTTGTCTGAACTAAGGAGTTCTAATGTTAGCAATGTGATGAAGAGAGACAAAGTGCCATCTAGTGAAAGTAATAATTTAACATAAAGAAAAGGTTAAGATCTTACTGAAGATTAGTTTGACAGTGTTAATTTCCAGATGTGGGTGAATATAGCTGGTGTTTTATTAAGATAATATCACAATGTATGCAGCAAGGCAATTATTACAATTATTCAAATCTATGAATACTCCATGAATTTTTGCAGGTTTTTTTAAGGGAAAAAAACTCCATATTTAATCCTGTTTATGTGTTAAAAGTGAATCATGGTTAAGTTGTGCTGAAAGTGCTGTGGTTATCCTGTAAGATATTTCCCTTCTGAGACACCAACACTTCAGTACAACACAGAGCCTGTGTGGCATCAGTACAACGTGAGTACTATGCAGGACTGAACTGTTGAAGTCAATTAGCAATCAACATGCTTTCCAGAAGAACAAGGTAAATTACATTGGGAACTTCTACCTCTCTCTACCATCTGGTTTGAATGTATTCTTCTACACAAATTGCATAGTGCAGTTTCTCTGAAGTCATTAATGATCTGAATCATTGCATTTGACGTATTTCCCCATGGTAAATAAAAGAAACTTTTTTAAGAAATAGAAAAGATATACTGAGTCACTGTGAAGAAATTTGAGCTAACTAAATCTCAGAGTAAAGGTAATCCGAGACATTATACCACTAGGCAAATCAAAGATTACCCTTTGATTTTCAAACACTGAAGAATGACAAAAGTTTGCCTTAGATTACAGATATACAGTACACAAAGTATATTTAATCCAAGAATTTATATAACCATCAATATGCATGCTTTTATGGGAATATTGTTTTCAGAGGGAAACCAAAGAAAAATGTTAAGTTTGCGTCCTTCTGTCATTCATCCTAAATTCCTGATTGTTTTACAGTATTTAATTACTCTGTATCACTGTGCCTTCTAATCGTAGTGCTTCTCTGTAGTCCTTCAACTATTAAAAAAAAGGCAAAACACTTCAGCATCCCAGTCTGAGTGTTGTGAATATCTCTTCATTGGGGTAAATGAAACAGGCTGGGGAAATATGATCATGGTTTTGTTATTGTATCCTATTCAATGTTAAGCATATTACTAACAGTTCAAAGTTCAACCTTCCTCAAACTGCTTATAACCAGAATAGTTGATGCACCTATGTTTATAAATACACATTCCTAGTACATATATGAAATTACCAGCAGCAGAGTTAATGTGGCAAAAATTGCCTGCATGTAAAATCATTTGCAAATCTTCCTGCCTGTCACCTTCATCCAAATTTCAGAATTGAACCTGACCCCCTGAGTCAATACTACTAGTATTTCTCATCTCTGAAAATACATTTGATAACTTGATATCCTGAGAGAAGGAATCTGAAAAAAAAGTTCCTTTTTCCTTGTGTATGTGAAAGATTAAATCAAAGACTTTGAAGTGATCTCAATTACACAACGTTGGCACCTCTTGCTTAATTTCCCTGGACCTTTACTATTTAATTTGTATCAAATACATTGCTGCATTATTTAGATTATCATGCCTTTCTTTTAACTGGCTTGTTGTTTTACCAGTGTTACTTCCCATTCTCATGATAAACTTACTTTACCTAATTAAAAGTTACTTTATTGTTAATTTGGTATCCCTTTATCTGCAAGTCTCCTGCTAAATCTGAAAGGGTTCATAAATACTATGTAAATCTACATCATAATCAACTACTGTGCCTTTAATGTCTTGACAAAAAGAAAGCCCCTTTCTATAAATTTATTTAGGATTCATAGCGCTGGGATCTGAAAGGATTTGAAAAGCAGAGTAGGTACTGTAAGCAAAGAGTTGCTAAAACCACAGCAGGAAGGATTTGGAATGGTTCTGTGAATGGGAATAGTAGATAGGAAAATTAAAGCTGACCACTAAAAAAAAAAAAATGATACAGAGACAATGGGGTGAAACAATCCCATTTCCACTGTTCCTAGGATGTATCCTGTTAATGCATCCCAGGACACTTGTGTCCCCCGGCAGGTTGGAGCAATAATAAAGGAACAGTGCCAAGCCTGATAGTTCATATATTAGTTTATTCTACCTGCCAGCTAAGCACAAAAAAGAAACAGAACCTGACACTTTGGGGTTAGCTGATTTATTTAAATTCTTCTCTACTTCTATCTTTGTATTATTTTATTTTTAGTTCCCTCTTAGCATTACTTTTGAATAAGAAGTTCCAAGTATGCTTAATCATTGAGAAGTGCCTGACAGTTTCTATAAAAGCAGTAACATTTTCTTTTATTGTAGCTTATGTTGCAGAAAGAGTAGACTTAGAAGCAATAAATACTGAAGCTCAAGGAGAAGACTGAGGATTAATTTCTTTGAATGATTTCTACATACGCTATAGTGTTTTGGTACATAACACTAATCTCTCAATGTTTTATACAATACAGCTGGCAGTAAATCTTCTTACTTGTTGTAGCATATATTGCTAATTAAATCGTTCTATCCTGCCCAAATTTCCTTTTAGGTGTTTGCCTATGTTTCCTAATTTTCTGCTTACACATTGAATCAGTGATTTATCCCATATTTCCCCTTTCTGATGCAAATAAAAGTAAGCAGAGCCAGGAAAAAACAAAGCAAAACAAAACAATAATAGTTGAATATTGTCTGCTATGGAAAAACAGTGGGGAAAGAAGAGCATATCATCAATAGAGACATCAAGCCTCAAACTCAGACCTGAGCTCTACTCCAGCATATCATATAACTTTATGTCAGGAAAGTCTCAGTGTCCTGTATACTATATATACTGTCTCTGTTTGCCTTGTAGGATAAGGATCTAATATCTAGTTATTGCAAATAAGAATACTCACATCTTTCATATAGAAACTTAAAATCCTAAGTTATTGAAATGGTAGAACACCTAGAATTTAGTGTGGTAAATTTGCTCTTCTTGAGTAATCTTCAGTTCTGTGAGTATACTTTAGAATGTCAGTAAAATTGGCTGGATTTAAAACCTTGTCAGATACAAATTTAGGACAACTTAACTATGGCACATAATTTCTCTGCAAAGTTATTGAAAAAAACACCACTCCACAAAAAATCTAATAGGTAAAAATCTGAAATAATACACTGGAAGGGGTTTTAAAATTCTTTAGAGAAATATATGTGCATAATCTATATTCAGTAAGACACATGTCCATATATTTTTACATGCATTTTCTTTATAATAAAAAAGTCAATGTATTCCCAATATTTATACACTTGATCTGAAAATGTAAGTCTTTTGTAAGCAGAAAAATGGTCAAAATACTAGTTGATGGTTTGAAAACACAAGTCTATGTGTGTTTTCTTCACTAATACTTTACAAAATTGTTCCTGTGGATTTGTTTCATAATGTTTTCTTTAAATTATTGGACAGAGAAATCCATTAATAAAAACAGTTACACTTTAAAAAAAAAATCTTTACCTTTTCTGCTGAGAAATCACTTGGTAAGTTATGTCAGGTCATATCAGCAGCATTGGACTGCCCATATAGTGCAATGTGACTGATGCAGGCTGACAAGACATGCAACCCAGTGATATGTTAATCGGGTGGGGAATGGGGTGGGGGCATGAAAGATGGAAATGAATTTGTCTCAGAAGACAA
The DNA here is from genome assembly GCF_036250125.1 of Pseudopipra pipra. Taxonomy (NCBI): domain Eukaryota; kingdom Metazoa; phylum Chordata; class Aves; order Passeriformes; family Pipridae; genus Pseudopipra; species Pseudopipra pipra. The sequence goes on from NW_026990585.1 coordinate 13,608, forward strand.
GATGTGAATGTACATAAGCAGAATCACAACTGGCATCAGTGGTTGTCTTCCTGCAATTTCAAAAGGGATCTGAGAACTGCCTGTCCTTACATTTATAAAGCTAGATCTTTCGTTATAACCTGGAGTTGTACAGAGGAGGTACTGAAACAAGTCACCCTGAATTGTCTCACTGTAGAGAGCCCCACACAAATCTTATCATGTCCTGCTTCAAAACTCATTTGAAAGTGCTTCAATAAGACTCCAGTCAGTACTTAGACCTTGCAGAGGTTCTCTGCAGAAACTTGCATATTGTACAGTCATGGTTGTACATTTTTCAGTATCTCAGTTAAAAACACATTTTTTAATGAACAAACATGCTTTAACATTAGCACTCAGAAAAGCATAAATTAACATGCGAAACACTTTACTCAAGTTCAAAGAAAAGCTCTTAACCTTCAAAGGCATTTCATCATTTGCAGAAAGCTAGTTTCATAATATTGCTTATGGTCTAGTGAGTATCAATGATTCAGAGACACAGAGTTGTGTTGAACATGAAGCCTACACGCAAGAAGCAGCCATAATTCTATTTTCTTGGCAAATGAGCATTAAGTCTACTTAGTGCAATTTCAGTAATTCAAGATGAAGTGAAGACAAGGGGGCATGCAGCTAATGAGGAGTGTTGGTCTGTCAGTATAACAATTCTCTTGTCAGTTATTCTGGGCACGACTACTTAAGTTGCTAAGAATAACTCAACATGGTATTTAATATGCTGTCATAGTGTGTGAAACAGCAGTCATGCTATTTAGGCACCAAGTTAAAAAAACAAAACTACATCTGAGTTTTATGTAAGCCAAAACAATCCAAGGAATAGCTTCATAAGAGCTGCATCTACTCAGTTTTTATGTCAGTCAAAGCTTTTAACAAAAATTTGCTTTTATGGAATAAATGTTCCTGAGGAATATTGGGGTACTTTACAAAACTTAGCAAAGCTCGTCAGCCTTCTGACTCCAGAGAGACAGGTTTGCCCACAGAAATGAAACATCTGAGTTTGTTGTAAAAATTGCTGAAAACCTATACAGTAATATCTAAACCGCCTATACAGTAATATCTACAATTGTTTCTATTTACATAAAATAAGAAAACAAAGGCATTATAATAAAACCATGGCAGGACTGGAACCTCAAGCACAGAACAAGCAAAAAAAGCATGTCTTTTAACATTTTGGGGGAAAATTACCTCCACCCACAGACTCGGTAACAAAATTAAGCTAGAACTCCCTTCTTCATATTGCCTGCTTTAACCACTAAAAGTTCTCCATATCAGATAAATTTTGATGTCAACATCCTATGCAGTTGCAGTACCTACTTAAACACTGGAAGGTGATCTGAAAACACCACAGCAGACACAGCTTAAATTTCCCTTGGCATTAAAGTGTTAAAGACTCTTAGATAGTTCTGAAAATATTTGACAAGGTGATGGCTTGGATCCTAACATCTTCCCCTTATTTCTAGCTAATTATAAGAATGTTTAGAAAACATTAGTCATAGTAGCTTGGAATTCACAGGAGTACTAAAATTAATTAGAACAAAAATGTACAAGTAAAGAAACTCTCACAGTCTTGACCTGAGATATTCTGCAGATTTGTAATGAAGACTGTAGCTACCAAAAGGATTATAAACTGTTACATGATAATCCATACTTGAAATCTGCTCAATTACAGTTCAACAAATGATTTATAATGCATCATTTCAGTGATGCTTTTCTGATTTTCATTATGAGTTTGATTTTCTATAAGTTTTTTTTATTGGGACATTAGCAAACATGGTAACATGAAAAAAGGGATTGTTGAACACCCAAATTCGTCTCTCTCTTTTGTTGCAAATTTTGAGTGATTGAATCCAAATTTTATAAATTCTCCTTAAACTATCTTTGCCCATAGCATGCATAGTGATTTCTTTAACAGGAAAAATACATACCTTTTCTACAAGGCAAGGGATCCTAGCTACTCTAGCATTAGCAGGCATCATTAGGACATTGCTAGGTACAGCTGAACAAGCTTTGCCTCTGTTATGTCATCTATATTCAAGCCACTAATAATAAAATTGTAAGCTGTTATGTAGTTGTCATATCACGAGGAAGTCTTATTCTGATTTAATTAAATTTCTCTAGCAACAGATAAAGACAGAGAATGAAAATAATTAAGCCTATATAGGTTATTCCGTTCATTATTTAAGGAGAAAAATCTCTAACGTTTTATTCTTCACAGGGTTTTTTCAGGAGACTCTTTTCTCAGGTTCTTGCCATTTATTAATGTGTTGATTCATTTTAGCAGGACTGATATCTCTAGTGGGTCATAATTCATTTCTTTTGAATCCCCAACATGCAGAAGCTGTTTCAGAGGATTCTTACCAAATAGTTACAGATGACCTATCATCTGAAATCAGTGTGATGTGTTTAAAGTTGAAGACAGCTGCAATGCACAAATTTGGATTAAATGGCTTGGCCACTGCCCAGACGAATATGCCTCTGGAAGATTCACACCCAGAAGTGCTATGAATGCCCTGCTCAAGAGTACTCAAGGCCAGATCAAAGATCTCGCAAGTTCAGTACCCTGTTTTAAGGCAGATGCAGAAAAAAGGGAGACAAGAAGACCGATAAGCCTTCTTATACTGCATAGAGCCTTAAACACTTTCACATGGCATTCAGAGCAGTACGAGATTCTTAAATCAGTCCTGTACATATTAGCTTCCTAGTGCCAGCTCACTGGGAAATGTTGAATCTTAAATCCTGGCTTTATTCAGCTATAGAAGAAATTGAATTACCCCCTCTGAGGATTCACTTCCTCCACCCATTGAAATGAGAAAGCAAATTCAGTCCCCAAACACTAATGAAGGTAGTGGCTCAGCCATTCCCTTTTTATTTAAAAGTTTATTGTTAGACTACAGTAATGAAGTTGGAAAGCAGGTTTATTTTTTTCTCTCCACACATTGGAATTTACAGTAATTTTCCTCACTTCCATGTCTAGTTACCTGAAAAAACAGTCTATTCTTTGCTTGTTTATTGTCATATAGGAAATAAGTTGTTACACTGTAGCAAAGCTACAGGGAGAGATGGAGAGTTAATTGTAAAACCAAGTCAATTTCTCTCACATGCTTACTATCATACCCGCATACTCATGAGAACTACAGAATGTGTATTCAGATGATGTCTGTCCTCCAGCCAAAAGACATTCCTCCAGGAGACTTGACCATGATTTTAGGTGATGGACTGGGTGACAGAGGACACCAGCTATTCAGTCTTGGTTACAGGTCCTTTCAGATGTTAATAACATGATGAATTTGGATGTGGTTTACACCACTTGAAGTTTACAGAGATTTTAGTCTGCCATCCCACATGAGTGAGTCATTAAGAATTAGGCATTGTCCTGTCTGCTGCTCTGAGTCTCCTAAGAACATGAACAGAGTCATCAGTACACAAAAATGCTACAGCTCTTCATCTGCCTTTGGTCTGTCATTCCCACACACAGTCAGTCCTGGCTGTTTCCTTTCACCTTAATGTTCCAGCTACTATTTCCTACAGTTGCAGGAATATACAGAAGAAAGGCAGGCAGGCCTGGGTATGAAAGGCAAGAGACACCTTTCATCTGTCCTGTAGATGAATTGTTTGAAAAAAAAATGAAAGAAAAAAGAAATTAGTAACAAGTGACCACATCCACAGACTAGCAATTAGTGCAGTTCACTTTCCTGCATTTTTCTCTCAGAACTGCTGTAGTTTAAATTCAGGATAGAATAGTGGACCAGTTACTTGCACTTATTCAACACTGTGCACAAAATGGATATGATTGACATTAATTTGTTGGTTTGGAAAAGCGGGTAATATGTGAATTGCCATTGCAAGATACCTGTTCCAGGACCAAATGAAGAAGGTTCAGCATTATATAAATTGACGAAGGCCTACACTGACTTGTGTGTCAGCTGTACAGTTTGCACAGTCTGATTTCATTTCACTTTTGATATCAGTTCCCCTTCCAGATTAATACTATAATAGCCAGGAAGTTATCTGGCCTCCTGCGATGTGCCTCTTTGCTATATCATCCCAGGTCATTGCTTCTATTTCATTTGTCGTCTTCCTTGGGAACAGAGATTATTAACATATTTCTATTAAATATGTGAAAAGGAATATATTTTCACGTCATAACCTTTATGTAGATGAAAATGAGCATTCCTCATTCCTTTGCCAAGCAAACACTTGTTCAGCTGAATGTTTCTTATTGTGCCAAGAAAATACTTGGTTACTTCATAGTATTAAAAACTATGTGGTTTAGGTCATTCTGATTAACACAGAAGTGTGTGGTCATAGTTGCTTCCTCTCTGTCTACCAGAACAGTTTCTAAATCGAAAGTTTTAACACTATACTCAACAACACTAAAAGCAGATTTGTTAAAAAAATATAGCCTGTGAGATGTCATAGCACTGAAGACAAAAGATGAGCTTAGAGTAATAATGACATTTTGTAGTTATGCGGAGTTTTTCATATTGAATGGTACCATAATGTTTTATAAACTAATACGTGAAAGTAGGCATTCTCAGCTAAAAGAGGGAGTGTAACTGAAGGAGCAGGCATACATTTTGGCAAAAGTATTGCTCTTCTGAGAAGTTCAGATGAGTCTTTTAATTTACCTGTCTTTTGAAGCAGGAACTGTAGAGCAATACTTGTAATTTTTTTCTGTTTACAAATAATTCATTCAATAAAGATTGTTTTATGAATATATGTTTTCCAAAATATTTACAAAGTACGCTTTTTCACTACAATTTGGTGGAATATTTAATGTGAGCTGTACCAATACAATATCTTGCAAAAATTAATCTTACTGTGTACCTCCATAATTAACTAGCGTAACTCCCATTTGCATAAACTATTTAAACCTCTTAAACCATAGAATTATGAATATAGAATGTTGTGGTTTAAGCCCAGGTGGAAACTAAGCACCACACAGCCGCTTGCTCAACCCCTGTCCTGCCCCATTCATCCTGGTGGAATTGGGAAGAGAATCAAAGCAGACCTTGTAAGTTGATATAACAACAGTTTAATAATCAAAAATAAAGTAAAAATACTGTAATAATGGTAAGTGATAATAATAAGGGGAAAAACAAGCGATGCACAATACAATTACTAACCACCTGCTGATCGATACCAGGCCTGCCTTCCAGAACCCTTGTTCAAAAATTTTGGAACAAATATCTTAATTTTCTCAGTGTGGGAATATTCAGTTTTTCAAGTTAATTTTAAAAATGTACAATTGCTTTGTCTTCATTTGGAAGCAATTTTAAGGTGTAATGGGTTGAAATAGAAATATCTGGCTGAATTTCTCTCCTACATTTTCTGCTACAAATAAACTTTTATTTAGGTAATTACTGCTAATGTAACATGGATGCAATAAACTAGCCAAACTTTTCATTTACACTATTTTGCACAAAAAGAACTGTAACAAAGCACGTTTAGAGTAATATTCTACATCTATGCATTCCTCCCACTTTTCCAAGAAGCTAGTAAGTCAGGGGTTAGATTATGTGTCTCCCTATGTTTCCTCTTAATAATATACTTTGGGCCTATTTTCTCATGAAGTCACTCTCTCAGTTGGATCCAGAGTCAAAACTTTACCTTCAAGCCATCCTGTCCAGCAGCCTAAATGAAGGCTAAACTCTCAGTCTGGGATCTCCCTCTATTTCCCTTTGCCAGCAATATGGCAAAGAGATAATCTCAATTTGAACAAATGGCTGCACTGAAGTGTATTCGCCTCCAAAGTGGTGAAACAAATGTAACTCAGGCACCATGTGCAGACTGTTAAAACTTCATTAGAATTCTTCTCAGCTATGCTAGTCCAGCATTTCAGCTACTAATCCAGGTTAACAGCTCTCCATTTTTTGAGAGAGGCAATAAACAAGAAGATGGCATTTTAAAGGCATCATTGGAGGAAAGCATTAGGCAGTGCATGGCTTAAATTAAGTTTTGTCCTATACAAACTTGCCTTAATAAACTTTCAACTTGTCAAGATATCAGTTGAAACACTTTTAAGATCCAGCACTTCAGTGCAACTAATATTCTTGACATTTGAAATATTATGTGAGGAGCTTCAGGTGTAAAGTGCATTGTAGACAAAAGACTTTCTTGCCTCAAAAAGAAACTCATAAAATGGTTGAATTGTCAGGAAAGTGACAGCCAGTAAGGGACAAGAATGCAAATGGATTTAGAGCTGTGGTAGTTCCTGAAGGACAAAGGCATTAAGTTAAGTGACAGTCGGGACACATCTCTGGATTTATAATCTCCTCTCCACTCTCATCCTTGATTGCACCCTGCAGATCACAAGGCTAGCCTAAAGCACAAGGCTTGAGCCAAGTTTAAAACTGAGCCAAGAGAGGATAATGCATGTTATTGAGTTATATCTGAGCTGGATTGTCAAAGGGTTCAGTTCAGGAAAAGTTGATTGAGGGTTATTCCTTTATACCATATTAGTGCTTCACCAAGAAAAAAATAGCATGTCAAGATACTAAATTCTCACCTATACTGGCATGCAAAGTAAAAATCAGTGATGCACTGAGTAGTCATAAATGCTAGGAAATAACATTTCCCACAAAAATAAGAAACTCCTTACCACCTAATCCAAAAGACATGAATAAAGATTTTGGTGCATTTTTTTTGTTTCTTGATTTTCTTGGTTTTGTTTTTTTTGCATTAGCTATTTTGATTCCTGGGTACCAAAGATGAGAAAGAGCTACCTAAACGCCTTTGTAGTATCGCATAGGCATCCATTGATTCAACCCTTTCTAATCATTAGTCCCCTCATAATATATTTGAAATTTCCCCCAAACTATTTCTAAGAACATTTGCTACTCTCAAATTATGTTAATAGTTAATATAGCTGCCTTGCATCACATTTCCTATCAGCTTATTTTTTTCACAGTAAACCACATTGGAAGATCCTCACAGTTCTCACATCCTAGGTTCCATTGTTAGCCAGCAGACCCAAAGTTGGATCTCTTCAGGAGTCAATTTTTCCGTTTTACCTGGTGCTAGCACTTGTTGCTACAGCACCTGTGGGAGAAAAAAAAATAAAAATCACTGTAAGCCCCTACTCTAAATCGGTGCTTATCGTGTACCATATATTACACTACTGACTTTTCTATGCAAATATAAATATCAGTTTAATACTCTGACAGGTTTATTTTTTTCTGGATCTGATCTACTCAGGCTACCAGGTTTGTGTCTGGGGGACTGACAGCTGGCAATGCAGTGATGGCTGCCAGAAACTCCCCTAGGTGGTCATACTCAACATCACAAGTTTCAGGATCAACATTTCTAAAAGCCAGTAATAATTACAGGAGCACCCATTTTCCAAAATAGGATATGAAATACAAACCATGTCTTAAAAGCACAGAGAAGTCATAATCCTGCTATCCAAAACACAAGCCATAAGTTCTGTTATACCTCTTCAAACCCTTTTCACACCTCAAATCCTAGTCTTGGCTGAATTAGTAGTGCTCCTACTTTTGCCAGAGACGTTAAAAGCCATTCTGACCCCACTTTATCAAACGTCTTCTGATCATGCGATCATACTGACCATAAGGTCATGCAGCAACATTACCTTGTCAATCTGCCCAGACTACCAGCCCTGGTCCAAAGGCAATCAAACACAGGTCTATCTGCATATTAGTGGAAAATGCTGGTACAGCAAATTAGACCTCATCCAAGCCCCAGATCACATTCAAAATATCTCAGTGAGAGAACACCAGACATAGTTCTTGACTGCACAGTCTTTTCTGATTCTTCTTGAAACTTCATCCTGTCCCCAGCACTTCAGAGAAAGGGACACATTAGTTCAACATTCAAATGTTAAACTAATGTGTCCATTTTCCCCCACAAAAGAGGGAAAAAAGCATTCCCAATTGAAATATTCCAATTCTAAACATACATTTTTTCAATGAAGTACCTAAAAGAAAGGTTACTGTATATAATACTGTTCCAGTGGACAGCAATCTTCTCATCACAACAGCATCACTTTACAGTTGCAATGGTAGAGTGGTGTGACCAAGGGGTGCTGGAGAACTTTCAGCTTTTGAAGATCACACAAGTACCTGTTAGATCTCTCTACAGAAACCCGTTCATTTCCTCCTCAGAGGGAAGGCAGGAAGACTCTGCCACAAATCATTTTATTAAAGTCAAGCAGTGAAAAATACCTATTTTGACTCAGGCACATAATAGTGAATTCAAATATAATTGAGCTTCATAGGTAGAGAACAACCGTGTATTTTCCTCTATTTTGCAATAACATACTTCCTCCCCTCTCAACTAACTTTGAAGATTTTTTGATAAGTCAAAAAAATAAATCTGGTACCTTGAAAGTAAGACCACCTGTGAAGTGGAATACTAAAAAGGGGGAACAAACAATAACACAACCAAAACCCCAGGACAACCTCAAACCGAAAGCCCCAAAATGAGTTTAAATGGCACCTCAGAATCCTATGCAGGGTGGCAGAGGTGGGGGAAAGCAGGTGGGGTTCCTCAGGGCTGCAAGGCAATCAGTGCTCTCAGGGCCCGGACACATCTGGAGGGCGTAATGCATAAGGTGAGGTTTGTCTTGAGGACTATAAAAGTCTGAGGAAGTTGGAGCAGTTTGGGCTTTGTATATAGCTGTTAGATAAGGTAGGATTTTTTTGGTTTTTTAGCAAAGATAAATGTTAGTTAAATATTTTACTGAAAATTAGGGCAGTTTTAACAAGAGTATTAAGTTCTTTCTGCCACTTTGACTGCTTTTCTGTTCTTTGTTAGGGATTTTAATTGTCTTGGAAGCAACGAGATTGGTAGTGGTACAGTATGAATATATACATGCTTATGTGTTGTGTATTTCTGCCAATACATATGTGAGCAGCATACACTTCTGTAGCATATTGTCACTTTAAAAGAATTGTAATATATGCAGGGAGTAGGAAAAAAATCATTGAAAGTGAAGATCCATGCATGGATCAAACATCTAGTATAAATTTCGGAATATAAATACAGTGACGCTTGAGAGACCCCTTCCCCCTTCCCCAGCAGTGGAGAATTAGGTTATGATTTTGAGGTCATATAGCATCTTGGGTTTTATTCGTGGAGCAAGACTGCCATCTAGCGTCCATTTCTTCGGGGGGGGGCAGTCATGTTCGGAGTGTGGTCTTCTCGCTAATCAGGCCTCGTAGCCTCTCTGCTTGATCTATCCGACCTCGAACTCCTAAATTAAATGTTCTAGGACCAGCTAAGACATATGTCTTAGAACTTCCCATTTGCTTAAACAATATTTAATTGACTTTCTTCTTAACAGAACAATCTCTTATTGAAGAACATTTCAGAGGCACGTAAGCTGATTTCTTGAAGATGGGCATACGATATACTCTCTGTTCGTTTCCATGTGTTATCTACATTCTCTCTCCTAAAAATAACTGAAGTCTTAAAAGAATTAGGATATCATTTTTATCTAAGATAAAGCTTCTGATGTACTAAGTCGTTTAGAAAAGAGATCCTCTCTCATTTTAGTGCCATTGTGACAAGAGGGGGCTTCACGTAACACCTGGACCACTGAACACTGCAGATTCCCCTGGAATCAAAGGGCCATTGGGACACTCTAGGGCCTCATGGAAGAGGGAGGCAGTACAGAGAGACCTCAAATTAGAGGTTTGCGCAATCATCCACCAGAGGAAGTTCAACGAGGGGAAGTGCCAGATTCTCTCCCTGGGATGGGGCAACCTCGGTTGTACGGACAGACTGGGAATGACATGTTGCATAGCAGTGCTGGAAAATGGCCTCTGGGATCGTGGTGGATGGCCAGCTGGCCAAGAGTCAGTGGTGCCCTGGCGGGGGCTCACTGCTCGCTCACACAAGGGTTTTCAGACACACGAGTCCTTCCCTTGCACACACCCAGACAGACAGTTCATGGCAGCAGGGGCAGTATCTCCTGGGGCTCCTGCTGCCACGCCCGGAGCCTGGATACATCTCAACCCTTGTGAGGTGCCACTTGCTCTGCCACTATCTGAGAAGCCCCACGGCCTGAGGGATGGGCACAGGGAGCTCTGTCCACAGAAGCACATCCCAGAACTGCATCCAGGGGCTTTGCCAGGGTTTAGTACCGTAAATTCAAAGTGACACCAGACACTCTTTGTCCCACAGAACTTCAAGGCTCCCCCATGAGGCTGATGGCAATTGTACTTGCTCAGGGTCATCTCCCCACACCACCACCAGGTGTGTGCTCAAGACTTGTCTCTTCAATGCAAAGAGAGTCACCCGCCCTAGTCCATCCGTGTCTCTCCAGGGAAGGCTAAAGAACTTCTGTGGGCTGGATGAGAAGCCAGTGCACATGGGAATGGACCACGCCCTTCCCTGGTGGTCCTTCATGTCCTTTTCCTGAGTTGAGAGCAATGGGAAAGGGAATGAACCTTTGGACCCGGGGAGCTGAGCCGGGAGGGATGTTCTGCGTCTCGTGCCCCTCGAGCATTCCCAAAAGCGCCTGCCGTGGAGGACAATTCAGGAGTCCCCCCGGGCCAGCAAAAGAGAGATGAGAAGGAAGAGATGATGGCCACGAAAAAAGCTCATGGTCTGTCAATCTTGAACTCCTCGAGACCAATCCTCAGCCCTCCTACCTAGCCCGGCCCCGCCGCCTCCGCGGCGCAGAGCTCCGAACGCCGCCCCGCTGCCGCCGCTCTCGCCGGCCCTCCGGATCCAGTCCGCACCCGACGAGAGCCCGAGAGGCGTCGGCGCCCCGGTACAGTACCCGGGCTTAGTTGGATGAGGAGGACCGTGGACGGAGACGAGAACAGTGGACGGAGACGAAGACAGAGGAGGGAGAGGAGGCGGGGAGGAGGCGACCCGGCCGGAGCAGAGACGGGGCTATCGGAGGCAGCGAGAAGCCGGGCGGCGGATGGGCGCTTTCGGCGCCAGCGGAGAGCGGGACTGGCGGCGCTGGCCGCGGTTCTGCTCGGTGCGCAAGGCTGGCGCCCGGCGACCGGGGGGCCGCGGCTGGAGTTGCCGTGCAGGTCCCTCTCCTGGCCTGTCCCGGGGATCATCCCTACTGGTAACAGGCGCACTTCTGCTGGTGATAAAGACCACCTGGTCTTTTGTCAGGGGATGTGGCACGAGTGCTGCGGAGAGGCCTTGCATGGGAGAAGCACCTTCCCCAGAGAAATCTCGGACGTGGCATGGCATCTCCCACCTTCTTTGGACTTTCTGGCGATGTGGCCTCTGTGAGGAGAGCTCTTCTGTGTCCCTCCTCCTGCTCCTCTTACTCAGAGGACCAGGGAACAGCCTGTCACATCTGAACTGGATGTGCTGGAACCAGCATATCTGCAGCAGGTTGACGGGCACTCTGAGGCAGAGTCCAAAGGTTCATTCCCTTTCCCATTGCTCTCAACTCAGGAAAAGGACATGAAGGACCACCAGGGAAGGGCGTGGTCCATTCCCATGTGCACTGGCTTCTCATCCAGCCCACAGAAGTTCTTTAGCCTTCCCTGGAGAGACACGGATGGACTAGGGCGGGTGAAGAGACTTGAAGAGACAAGTCTTGAGCACACACCTGGTGGTGGTGTGGGGAGATGACCCTGAGCAAGTACAATTGCCATCAGCCTCATGGGGGAGCCTTGAAGTTCTGTGGGACAAAGAGTGTCTGGTGTCACTTTGAATTTACGGTACTAAACCCTGGCAAAGCCCCTGGATGCAGTTCTGGGATGTGCTTCTGTGGACAGAGCTCCCTGTGCCCATCCCTCAGGCCGTGGGGCTTCTCAGATAGTGGCAGAGCAAGTGGCACCTCACAAGGGTTGAGATGTATCCAGGCTCCGGGCGTGGCAGCAGGAGCCCCAGGAGATACTGCCCCTGCTGCCATGAACTGTCTGTCTGGGTGTGTGCAAGGGAAGGACTCGTGTGTCTGAAAACCCTTGTGTGAGCGAGCAGTGAGCCCCCGCCAGGGCACCACTGACTCTTGGCCAGCTGGCCATCCACCACGATCCCAGAGGCCATTTTCCAGCACTGCTATGCAACATGTCATTCCCAGTCTGTCCGTACAACCGAGGTTGCCCCATCCCAGGGAGAGAACCTGGCACTTCCCCTCGTTGAACTTCCTCTGGTGGATGATTGCGCAAACCTCTAATTTGAGGTCTCTCTGTACTGCCTCCCTCTTCCATGAGGCCCTAGAGTGTCCCAATGGCCCTTTGATTCCAGGGGAATCTGCAGTGTTCAGTGGTCCAGGTGTTACGTGAAGCCCCCTCTTGTCACAATGGCACTAAAATGAGAGAGGATCTCTTTTCTAAACGACTTAGTACATCAGAAGCTTTATCTTAGATAAAAATGATATCCTAATTCTCTTAAGACTTCAGTTATTTTTAGGAGAGAGAATGTAGATAACACATGGAAACGAATAGAGAGTATATCGTATGCCCATCTTCAAGAAATCAGCTTACGTGCCTCTGAAATGTTCTTCAATAAGAGATTGTTCTGTTAAGAAGAAAGTCAATTAAATATTGTTTAAGCAAATGGGAAGTTCTAAGACATATGTCTTAGCTGGTCCTAGAACATTTAATTTAGGAGTTCGAGGTCGGATAGATCAAGCAGAGAGGCTACGAGGCCTGATTAGCGAGAAGACCACTCTCCGAACATGACTGCCCCCCCCCGAAGAAATGGACGCTAGATGGCAGTCTTGCTCCACGAATAAAACCCAAGATGCTATATGACCTCAAAATCATAACCTAATTCTCCACTGCTGGGGAAGGGGGAAGGGGTCTCTCAAGCGTCACTGTATTTATATTCCGAAATTTATACTAGATGTTTGATCCATGCATGGCAGAGTACCCCATGTATTCCCAGTTGACATATTAAAGAAATGTTCGATACAATGGTTTCTGGTCATTGGATTGAATTCTTTTTTTTCCCCCTTTGATTCCATGAAATTCCAAAGATATCTTTTAGGGTTTGTTTAATACCGTGAAGTCCCGCCTCTGAGCACCCCTCAACCTGCTGCAGATGTGCTGCTTCCACCACATGCAGTTCAGATGTGACAGGCTGTTCCCTGGTCCTCTGAGCAAGAGGAGCAGGAGGAGGGGGGACACAGAAGAGATCTCCTCACGGAGGTTGCATCTCCAGGAAGTTCAAAGCAGGTGGGAGATGCCATGCCACATCCGAGCTTTCTCTGGGGATGCTGCTTCTCCCATGCACTGCCTGGCCGTAGCACTCGTACCACAGCCCCTGACAAAAGCCCAGGTGGTCTTTGTGGCTAGCAGAATTGCTCCTGCTGCCAGCAGGGATGCTCCTCGAGACAGACGAGGAGAGGCTGACCCGGGGAGCTGAGCCGGGAGGGATGTTCTGCGTCTCGTGCCCCTCGAGCATTCTCAAAAGCGCCTGCCGTGGAGGACAATTCAGGAGTCCCCCCGGGCCAGCAAAAGAGAGATGAGAAGGAAGAGATGATGGCCACGAAAAAAGCTCATGGTCTGTCAATCTTGAACTCCTCGAGACCAATCCTCAGCCCTCCCACCTAGCCCGGCCCCGCCGCCTCCGCGGCGCAGAGCTCCGAACGCCGCCCCGCTGCCGCCGCTCTCGCCGGCCCTCCGGATCCAGCCCGCACCGACGAGAGCCCGAGAGGCGTCGGCGCCCCGGTACAGTACCCGGGCTTAGTTGGATGAGGAGGACCGTGGACGGAGACGAGAACAGTGGACGGAGACGAAGACAGAGGAGGGAGAGGAGGCGGGGAGGAGGCGACCCGGCCGGAGCAGAGACGGGGCTATCGGAGGCAGCGAGAAGCCGGGCGGCGGATGGGCGCTTTCGGCGCCAGCGGAGAGCGGGACTGGCGGCGCTGGCCGCGGTTCTGCTCGGTGCGCAAGGCTGGCGCCCGGCGACCGGGGGGCCGCGGCTGGAGTTGCCGTGCAGGTCCCTCTCCTGGCCTGTCCCGGGGATCATCCCTACTGGTAACAGGCGCACTTCTGCTGGTGATAAAGACCACCTGGTCTTTTGTCAGGGGATGTGGCACGAGTGCTGCGGAGAGGCCTTGCATGGGAGAAGCACCTTCCCCAGAGAAATCTCGGACGTGGCATGGCATCTCCCACCTTCTTTGGACTTTCTGGCGATGTGGCCTCTGTGAGGAGAGCTCTTCTGTGTCCCTCCTCCTGCTCCTCTTACTCAGAGGACCAGGGAACAGCCTGTCACATCTGAACTGGATGTGCTGGAACCAGCATATCTGCAGCAGGTTGACGGGCACTCTGAGGCAGAGTCCAAAGGTTCATTCCCTTTCCCATTGCTCTCAACTCAGGAAAAGGACATGAAGGACCACCAGGGAAGGGCGTGGTCCATTCCCATGTGCACTGGCTTCTCATCCAGCCCACAGAAGTTCTTTAGCCTTCCCTGGAGAGACACGGATGGACTAGGGCGGGTGAAGAGACTTGAAGAGACAAGTCTTGAGCACACACCTGGTGGTGGTGTGGGGAGATGACCCTGAGCAAGTACAATTGCCATCAGCCTCATGGGGGAGCCTTGAAGTTCTGTGGGACAAAGAGTGTCTGGTGTCACTTTGAATTTACGGTACTAAACCCTGGCAAAGCCCCTGGATGCAGTTCTGGGATGTGCTTCTGTGGACAGAGCTCCCTGTGCCCATCCCTCAGGCCGTGGGGCTTCTCAGATAGTGGCAGAGCAAGTGGCACCTCACAAGGGTTGAGATGTATCCAGGCTCCGGGCGTGGCAGCAGGAGCCCCAGGAGATACTGCCCCTGCTGCCATGAACTGTCTGTCTGGGTGTGTGCAAGGGAAGGACTCGTGTGTCTGAAAACCCTTGTGTGAGCGAGCAGTGAGCCCCCGCCAGGGCACCACTGACTCTTGGCCAGCTGGCCATCCACCACGATCCCAGAGGCCATTTTCCAGCACTGCTATGCAACATGTCATTCCCAGTCTGTCCGTACAACCGAGGTTGCCCCATCCCAGGGAGAGAATCTGGCACTTCCCCTCGTTGAACTTCCTCTGGTGGATGATTGCGCAAACCTCTAATTTGAGGTCTCTCTGTACTGCCTCCCTCTTCCATGAGGCCCTAGAGTGTCCCAATGGCCCTTTGATTCCAGGGGAATCTGCAGTGTTCAGTGGTCCAGGTGTTACGTGAAGCCCCCTCTTGTCACAATGGCACTAAAATGAGAGAGGATCTCTTTTCTAAACGACTTAGTACATCAGAAGCTTTATCTTAGATAAAAATGATATCCTAATTCTTTTAAGACTTCAGTTATTTTTAGGAGAGAGAATGTAGATAACACATGGAAACGAATAGAGAGTATATCGTATGCCCATCTTCAAGAAATCAGCTTACGTGCCTCTGAAATGTTCTTCAATAAGAGATTGTTCTGTTAAGAAGAAAGTCAATTAAATATTGTTTAAGCAAATGGGAAGTTCTAAGACATATGTCTTAGCTGGTCCTAGAACATTTAATTTAGGAGTTCGAGGTCGGATAGATCAAGCAGAGAGGCTACGAGGCCTGATTAGCGAGAAGACCACACTCCGAACATGACTGCCCCCCCCCGAAGAAATGGACGCTAGATGGCAGTCTTGCTCCACGAATAAAACCCAAGATGCTATATGACCTCAAAATCATAACCTAATTCTCCACTGCTGGGGAAGGGGGAAGGGGTCTCTCAAGCGTCACTGTATTTATATTCCGAAATTTATACTAGATGTTTGATCCATGCATGGCAGAGTACCCCATGTATTCCCAGCTGACATATTAAAGAAATGTTCGATACAATGGTTTCTGGTCATTGGATTGAATTCTTTTTTTCCCCCCTTTGATTCCATGAAATTCCAAAGATATCTTTTAGGGTTTGTTTAATACCGTGAAGTCCCGCCTCTGAGCACCCCTCAACCTGCTGCAGATGTGCTGCTTCCACCACATGCAGTTCAGATGTGACAGGCTGTTCCCTGGTCCTCTGAGCAAGAGGAGCAGGAGGAGGGGGGACACAGAAGAGATCTCCTCACGGAGGCTGCATCTCCAGGAAGTTCAAAGCAGGTGGGAGATGCCATGCCACATCCGAGCTTTCTCTGGGGATGCTGCTTCTCCCATGCACTGCCTGGCCGTAGCACTCGTACCACAGCCCCTGACAAAAGCCCAGGTGGTCTTTGTGGCTAGCAGAATTGCTCCTGCTGCCAGCAGGGATGCTCCCCGAGACAGACGAGGAGAGGCTGACCCGGGGAGCTGAGCCGGGAGGGATGTTCTGCGTCTCGTGCCCCTCGAGCATTCTCAAAAGCGCCTGCCGTGGAGGACAATTCAGGAGTCCCCCCGGGCCAGCAAAAGAGAGATGAGAAGGAAGAGATGATGGCCACGAAAAAAGCTCATGGTCTGTCAATCTTGAACTCCTCGAGACCAATCCTCAGCCCTCCCACCTAGCCCGGCCCCGCCGCCTCCGCGGCCAGAGCTCCGAACGCCGCCCCGCTGCCGCCGCTCTCGCCGGCCCTCCGGATCCAGCCCGCACCCGACGAGAGCCCGAGAGGCGTCGGCGCCCCGGTACAGTACCCGGGCTTAGTTGGATGAGGAGGACCGTGGACGGAGACGAGAACAGTGGACGGAGACGAAGACAGAGGAGGGAGAGGAGGCGGGGAGGAGGCGGCCCGGCCGGAGCAGAGACGGGGCTATCGGAGGCAGCGAGAAGCCGGGCGGCGGATGGGCGCTTTCGGCGCCAGCGGAGAGCGGGACTGGCGGCGCTGGCCGCGGTTCTGCTCGGTGCGCAAGGCTGGCGTCCGGCGACCGGGGGGCCACGGCTGGAGTTGCCGTGCAGGTCCCTCCAGGGAGGGAGGCTGCCGTCCTGCCTGGCAGGTTCTTCACAGAGCTCCGTCTCCCAACTAGCCTCCCGTCCGTCCCTCCCTCTTCTCCGTAAAGTATTCCCTCGGAACACTCACCTGTCTTTTCTTTGTCGAGCCGTTCCCGTTTCCTTGCTTTACTCTCGGTCCTTCAGAGACCTCCTGCAGTCCGTCCTTCCCCTTTTCTACTTTCCTTTCTCTCTTGCTTAGCGCAGTCGCGCAACTTCCCATTCTTCAGTGACTCCAAAAATCCACCTCTCTTTCCCGCACTCAACTCTCCAGCAAATTCTAATGGGCACTTCCACAACTGCACACCTTGACAGTCTCGTCAAATTCTTCTCCGTACGGTCCTGACTCTTTCTGTGCCCTGTCTTCTGGGAAGCAACCTCCAGTGCAAAAAGCCATTCTGACGGCTTTTTGTCTTTATCTCCCCGCCAGTGTCTGCAGGCAGAGCCCAGGGCTACTAGGACACATTGGTGGAGACAACGGAAGGCAGTGAGATCATCAGAAAGTGTTCACACGCCAACCTCCGGATCGGCGATTTTATCCCTTTCTACCGGCAGCTCCCGGGTCACAGCACGGAACTCCTCGCGCGCGCTGCTAAAGGGTGCAGAGAGCTGCGTGCGCCAGCGGGGCGGCTGTCGTTGTCGGGAGATGGACGTTGGACCTTCCTCTAACTCTCCGGACCCCCTCTTGGGGACACGGCGCTGTATTCCTTCGCCCTGGCAGACAGGGATTCATTGACACGGTCGCCTTTGGAGCTTTCAGGGGCTTTTCTTAGAAATGCACAACTCGTTTAATACTTTCTACAGGGCAGCAATGTAGCGCCCCTATGAAAAAAGGGCGTTTCACTACTACACAAAGCACGGACCGCAGGAGTTCTCTAAAGGACAGAGAGAAAAGCAAGGGAAAAGAATGGCTTCACAAAAATAAGAGTGGTGAGTGTTTCTTGGGAATGCTTTATGGAGCAGAGGGGGGGGACGGACGGGAGGCTAGTTGGGAGACTGAGCTCTGTGAAGAACCTGCCAGGCAGGACGGCAGCCTCGAGGGACCTGCACGGCCACCTCATTCGCGGCCACCACGGTCCCCGGGCGCCAGCCTTGCGCACCGAGCAGAACCGCGGCCAGCGCCGCCAGCCCCGCTCCCCAAAGAGCCGCATCCAGCGATCCGCCGCCCGGCCTCCCGCTGCCCCCAACAGCCCCGTCTCTCTGCTCCGGCCGGTCCGCCTCCTCCCCGCCTCTTCTCCCTCCTCTGCTTTCTTCTCCCTCCCCTGCCCTCCTCAACCAGTTCCGCCTCGGCACTCTGCCCCTCAACCTGCTGCAGATGTACTGCTTCCACCACATCCAGTTCAGGTGTGACAGGCTCTTCTCTTGTCCTCTGAGCAAGAGGAGCAGCAGGAGGGACACACAAGAGCTCTCCTCACAGAGGCTGCATCGCCAGGAAGTCCAAAGAAGTTCGGAGATTCTGTGCCACGTCCGAGCTTTCTCTGGGGATGCTGCTTCTCCCATGCACTGCCTGGCCGTAGCACTCGTACCACAGCCCCTGACAAAAGCCCAGGTGGTCTTTGTGGCTAGCAGAATTGCTCCTGCTGCCAGCAGGGATGCTCCTCGAGACAGACGAGGAGAGGCTGACCCGGGGAGCTGAGCCGGGAGGGATGTTCTGCGTCTCGTGCCCCTCGAGCATTCTCAAAAGCGCCTGCCGTGGAGGACAATTCAGGAGTCCCCCCGGGCCAGCAAAAGAGAGATGAGAAGGAAGAGATGATGGCCACGAAAAAAGCTCATGGTCTGTCAATCTTGAACTCCTCGAGACCAATCCTCAGCCCTCCCACCTAGCCCGGCCCCGCCGCCTCCGCGGCGCAGAGCTCCGAACGCCGCCCCGCTGCCGCCGCTCTCGCCGGCCCTCCGGATCCAGCCCGCACCGACGAGAGCCCGAGAGGCGTCGGCGCCCCGGTACAGTACCCGGGCTTAGTTGGATGAGGAGGACCGTGGACGGAGACGAGAACAGTGGACGGAGACGAAGACAGAGGAGGGAGAGGAGGCGGGGAGGAGGCGACCCGGCCGGAGCAGAGACGGGGCTATCGGAGGCAGCGAGAAGCCGGGCGGCGGATGGGCGCTTTCGGCGCCAGCGGAGAGCGGGACTGGCGGCGCTGGCCGCGGTTCTGCTCGGTGCGCAAGGCTGGCGCCCGGCGACCGGGGGGCCGCGGCTGGAGTTGCCGTGCAGGTCCCTCTCCTGGCCTGTCCCGGGGATCATCCCTACTGGTAACAGGAGCACTTCTGCTGGTGATAAAGACCACCTGGTCTTTTGTCAGGGGATGTGGCACGAGTGCTGCGGAGAGGCCTTGCATGGGAGAAGCACCTTCCCCAGAGAAAGCTCGGACGTGGCATGGCATCTCCCACCTTCTTTGGACTTTCTGGCGATGTGGCCTCTGTGAGGAGAGCTCTTCTGTGTCCCTCCTCCTGCTCCTCTTACTCAGAGGACCAGGGAACAGCCTGTCACATCTGAACTGGATGTGCTGGAAGCAGCACATCTGCAGCAGGTTGACGGGCACTCTGAGGCACAGTCAAAAGGTTCATTCCCTTTCCCATTGCTCTCAACTCAGTAAAAGGACATGAAGGACCACCAGGGAAGGGCGTGGTCCATTCCCATGTGCACTGGCTTCTCATCCAGCCCACAGAAGTTCTTTAGCCTTCCCTGGAGAGACACGGATGGACTAGGGCGGGTGAAGAGACTTGAAGAGACAAGTCTTGAGCACACACCTGGTGGTGGTGTGGGGAGATGACCCTGAGCAAGTACAATTGCCATCAGCCTCATGGGGGAGCCTTGAAGTTCTGTGGGACAAAGAGTGTCTGGTGTCACTTTGAATTTACGGTACTAAACCCTGGCAAAGCCCCTGGATGCAGTTCTGGGATGTGCTTCTGTGGACAGAGCTCCCTGTGCCCATCCCTCAGGCCGTGGGGCTTCTCAGATAGTGGCAGAGCAAGTGGCACCTCACAAGGGTTGAGATGTATCCAGGCTCCGGGCGTGGCAGCAGGAGCCCCAGGAGATACTGCCCCTGCTGCCATGAACTGTCTGTCTGGGTGTGTGCAAGGGAAGGACTCGTGTGTCTGAAAACCCTTGTGTGAGCGAGCAGTGAGCCCCCGCCAGGGCACCACTGACTCTTGGCCAGCTGGCCATCCACCACGATCCCAGAGGCCATTTTCCAGCACTGCTATGCAACATGTCATTCCCAGTCTGTCCGTACAACCGAGGTTGCCCCATCCCAGGGAGAGAATCTGGCACTTCCCCTCGTTGAACTTCCTCTGGTGGATGATTGCGCAAACCTCTAATTTGAGGTCTCTCTGTACTGCCTCCCTCTTCCATGAGGCCCTAGAGTGTCCCAATGGCCCTTTGATTCCAGGGGAATCTGCAGTGTTCAGTGGTCCAGGTGTTACGTGAAGCCCCCTCTTGTCACAATGGCACTAAAATGAGAGAGGATCTCTTTTCTAAACGACTTAGTACATCAGAAGCTTTATCTTAGATAAAAATGATATCCTAATTCTCTTAAGACTTCAGTTATTTTTAGGAGAGAGAATGTAGATAACACATGGAAACGAATAGAGAGTATATCGTATGCCCATCTTCAAGAAATCAGCTTACGTGCCTCTGAAATGTTCTTCAATAAGAGATTGTTCTGTTAAGAAGAAAGTCAATTAAATATTGTTTAAGCAAATGGGAAGTTCTAAGACATATGTCTTAGCTGGTCCTAGAACATTTAATTTAGGAGTTCGAGGTCGGATAGATCAAGCAGAGAGGCTACGAGGCCTGATTAGCGAGAAGACCACTCTCCGAACATGACTGCCCCCCCCCCGAAGAAATGGACGCTAGATGGCAGTCTTGCTCCACGAATAAAACCCAAGATGCTATATGACCTCAAAATCATAACCTAATTCTCCACTGCTGGGGAAGGGGGAAGGGGTCTCTCAAGCGTCACTGTATTTATATTCCGAAATTTATACTAGATGTTTGATCCATGCATGGCAGAGTACCCCATGTATTCCCAGTTGACATATTAAAGAAATGTTCGATACAATGGTTTCTGGTCATTGGATTGAATTCTTTTTTTTCCCCCTTTGATTCCATGAAATTCCAAAGATATCTTTTAGGGTTTGTTTAATACCGTGAAGTCCCGCCTCTGAGCACCCCTCAACCTGCTGCAGATGTGCTGCTTCCACCACATGCAGTTCAGATGTGACAGGCTGTTCCCTGGTCCTCTGAGCAAGAGGAGCAGGAGGAGGGGGGACACAGAAGAGATCTCCTCACGGAGGTTGCATCTCCAGGAAGTTCAAAGCAGGTGGGAGATGCCATGCCACATCCGAGCTTTCTCTGGGGATGCTGCTTCTCCCATGCACTGCCTGGCCGTAGCACTCGTACCACAGCCCCTGACAAAAGCCCAGGTGGTCTTTGTGGCTAGCAGAATTGCTCCTGCTGCCAGCAGGGATGCTCCTCGAGACAGACGAGGAGAGGCTGACCCGGGGAGCTGAGCCGGGAGGGATGTTCTGCGTCTCGTGCCCCTCGAGCATTCTCAAAAGCGCCTGCCGTGGAGGACAATTCAGGAGTCCCCCCGGGCCAGCAAAAGAGAGATGAGAAGGAAGAGATGATGGCCACGAAAAAAGCTCATGGTCTGTCAATCTTGAACTCCTCGAGACCAATCCTCAGCCCTCCCACCTAGCCCGGCCCCGCCGCCTCCGCGGCGCAGAGCTCCGAACGCCGCCCCGCTGCCGCCGCTCTCGCCGGCCCTCCGGATCCAGCCCGCACCGACGAGAGCCCGAGAGGCGTCGGCGCCCCGGTACAGTACCCGGGCTTAGTTGGATGAGGAGGACCGTGGACGGAGACGAGAACAGTGGACGGAGACGAAGACAGAGGAGGGAGAGGAGGCGGGGAGGAGGCGACCCGGCCGGAGCAGAGACGGGGCTATCGGAGGCAGCGAGAAGCCGGGCGGCGGATGGGCGCTTTCGGCGCCAGCGGAGAGCGGGACTGGCGGCGCTGGCCGCGGTTCTGCTCGGTGCGCAAGGCTGGCGCCCGGCGACCGGGGGGCCGCGGCTGGAGTTGCCGTGCAGGTCCCTCTCCTGGCCTGTCCCGGGGATCATCCCTACTGGTAACAGGCGCACTTCTGCTGGTGATAAAGACCACCTGGTCTTTTGTCAGGGGATGTGGCACGAGTGCTGCGGAGAGGCCTTGCATGGGAGAAGCACCTTCCCCAGAGAAATCTCGGACGTGGCATGGCATCTCCCACCTTCTTTGGACTTTCTGGCGATGTGGCCTCTGTGAGGAGAGCTCTTCTGTGTCCCTCCTCCTGCTCCTCTTACTCAGAGGACCAGGGAACAGCCTGTCACATCTGAACTGGATGTGCTGGAACCAGCATATCTGCAGCAGGTTGACGGGCACTCTGAGGCAGAGTCCAAAGGTTCATTCCCTTTCCCATTGCTCTCAACTCAGGAAAAGGACATGAAGGACCACCAGGGAAGGGCGTGGTCCATTCCCATGTGCACTGGCTTCTCATCCAGCCCACAGAAGTTCTTTAGCCTTCCCTGGAGAGACACGGATGGACTAGGGCGGGTGAAGAGACTTGAAGAGACAAGTCTTGAGCACACACCTGGTGGTGGTGTGGGGAGATGACCCTGAGCAAGTACAATTGCCATCAGCCTCATGGGGGAGCCTTGAAGTTCTGTGGGACAAAGAGTGTCTGGTGTCACTTTGAATTTACGGTACTAAACCCTGGCAAAGCCCCTGGATGCAGTTCTGGGATGTGCTTCTGTGGACAGAGCTCCCTGTGCCCATCCCTCAGGCCGTGGGGCTTCTCAGATAGTGGCAGAGCAAGTGGCACCTCACAAGGGTTGAGATGTATCCAGGCTCCGGGCGTGGCAGCAGGAGCCCCAGGAGATACTGCCCCTGCTGCCATGAACTGTCTGTCTGGGTGTGTGCAAGGGAAGGACTCGTGTGTCTGAAAACCCTTGTGTGAGCGAGCAGTGAGCCCCCGCCAGGGCACCACTGACTCTTGGCCAGCTGGCCATCCACCACGATCCCAGAGGCCATTTTCCAGCACTGCTATGCAACATGTCATTCCCAGTCTGTCCGTACAACCGAGGTTGCCCCATCCCAGGGAGAGAACCTGGCACTTCCCCTCGTTGAACTTCCTCTGGTGGATGATTGCGCAAACCTCTAATTTGAGGTCTCTCTGTACTGCCTCCCTCTTCCATGAGGCCCTAGAGTGTCCCAATGGCCCTTTGATTCCAGGGGAATCTGCAGTGTTCAGTGGTCCAGGTGTTACGTGAAGCCCCCTCTTGTCACAATGGCACTAAAATGAGAGAGGATCTCTTTTCTAAACGACTTAGTACATCAGAAGCTTTATCTTAGATAAAAATGATATCCTAATTCTCTTAAGACTTCAGTTATTTTTAGGAGAGAGAATGTAGATAACACATGGAAACGAATAGAGAGTATATCGTATGCCCATCTTCAAGAAATCAGCTTACGTGCCTCTGAAATGTTCTTCAATAAGAGATTGTTCTGTTAAGAAGAAAGTCAATTAAATATTGTTTAAGCAAATGGGAAGTTCTAAGACATATGTCTTAGCTGGTCCTAGAACATTTAATTTAGGAGTTCGAGGTCGGATAGATCAAGCAGAGAGGCTACGAGGCCTGATTAGCGAGAAGACCACTCTCCGAACATGACTGCCCCCCCCCGAAGAAATGGACGCTAGATGGCAGTCTTGCTCCACGAATAAAACCCAAGATGCTATATGACCTCAAAATCATAACCTAATTCTCCACTGCTGGGGAAGGGGGAAGGGGTCTCTCAAGCGTCACTGTATTTATATTCCGAAATTTATACTAGATGTTTGATCCATGCATGGCAGAGTACCCCATGTATTCCCAGCTGACATATTAAAGAAATGTTCGATACAATGGTTTCTGGTCATTGGATTGAATTCTTTTTTTTCCCCCTTTGATTCCATGAAATTCCAAAGATATCTTTTAGGGTTTGTTTAATACCGTGAAGTCCCGCCTCTGAGCACCCCTCAACCTGCTGCAGATGTGCTGCTTCCACCACATGCAGTTCAGATGTGACAGGCTGTTCCCTGGTCCTCTGAGCAAGAGGAGCAGGAGGAGGGGGGACACAGAAGAGATCTCCTCACGGAGGTTGCATCTCCAGGAAGTTCAAAGCAGGTGGGAGATGCCATGCCACATCCGAGCTTTCTCTGGGGATGCTGCTTCTCCCATGCACTGCCTGGCCGTAGCACTCGTACCACAGCCCCTGACAAAAGCCCAGGTGGTCTTTGTGGCTAGCAGAATTGCTCCTGCTGCCAGCAGGGATGCTCCTCGAGACAGACGAGGAGAGGCTGACCCGGGGAGCTGAGCCGGGAGGGATGTTCTGCGTCTCGTGCCCCTCGAGCATTCTCAAAAGCGCCTGCCGTGGAGGACAATTCAGGAGTCCCCCCGGGCCAGCAAAAGAGAGATGAGAAGGAAGAGATGATGGCCACGAAAAAAGCTCATGGTCTGTCAATCTTGAACTCCTCGAGACCAATCCTCAGCCCTCCCACCTAGCCCGGCCCCGCCGCCTCCGCGGCGCAGAGCTCCGAACGCCGCCCCGCTGCCGCCGCTCTCGCCGGCCCTCCGGATCCAGCCCGCACCGACGAGAGCCCGAGAGGCGTCGGCGCCCCGGTACAGTACCCGGGCTTAGTTGGATGAGGAGGACCGTGGACGGAGACGAGAACAGTGGACGGAGACGAAGACAGAGGAGGGAGAGGAGGCGGGGAGGAGGCGACCCGGCCGGAGCAGAGACGGGGCTATCGGAGGCAGCGAGAAGCCGGGCGGCGGATGGGCGCTTTCGGCGCCAGCGGAGAGCGGGACTGGCGGCGCTGGCCGCGGTTCTGCTCGGTGCGCAAGGCTGGCGCCCGGCGACCGGGGGGCCGCGGCTGGAGTTGCCGTGCAGGTCCCTCTCCTGGCCTGTCCCGGGGATCATCCCTACTGGTAACAGGCGCACTTCTGCTGGTGATAAAGACCACCTGGTCTTTTGTCAGGGGATGTGGCACGAGTGCTGCGGAGAGGCCTTGCATGGGAGAAGCACCTTCCCCAGAGAAATCTCGGACGTGGCATGGCATCTCCCACCTTCTTTGGACTTTCTGGCGATGTGGCCTCTGTGAGGAGAGCTCTTCTGTGTCCCTCCTCCTGCTCCTCTTACTCAGAGGACCAGGGAACAGCCTGTCACATCTGAACTGGATGTGCTGGAACCAGCATATCTGCAGCAGGTTGACGGGCACTCTGAGGCAGAGTCCAAAGGTTCATTCCCTTTCCCATTGCTCTCAACTCAGGAAAAGGACATGAAGGACCACCAGGGAAGGGCGTGGTCCATTCCCATGTGCACTGGCTTCTCATCCAGCCCACAGAAGTTCTTTAGCCTTCCCTGGAGAGACACGGATGGACTAGGGCGGGTGAAGAGACTTGAAGAGACAAGTCTTGAGCACACACCTGGTGGTGGTGTGGGGAGATGACCCTGAGCAAGTACAATTGCCATCAGCCTCATGGGGGAGCCTTGAAGTTCTGTGGGACAAAGAGTGTCTGGTGTCACTTTGAATTTACGGTACTAAACCCTGGCAAAGCCCCTGGATGCAGTTCTGGGATGTGCTTCTGTGGACAGAGCTCCCTGTGCCCATCCCTCAGGCCGTGGGGCTTCTCAGATAGTGGCAGAGCAAGTGGCACCTCACAAGGGTTGAGATGTATCCAGGCTCCGGGCGTGGCAGCAGGAGCCCCAGGAGATACTGCCCCTGCTGCCATGAACTGTCTGTCTGGGTGTGTGCAAGGGAAGGACTCGTGTGTCTGAAAACCCTTGTGTGAGCGAGCAGTGAGCCCCCGCCAGGGCACCACTGACTCTTGGCCAGCTGGCCATCCACCACGATCCCAGAGGCCATTTTCCAGCACTGCTATGCAACATGTCATTCCCAGTCTGTCCGTACAACCGAGGTTGCCCCATCCCAGGGAGAGAATCTGGCACTTCCCCTCGTTGAACTTCCTCTGGTGGATGATTGCGCAAACCTCTAATTTGAGGTCTCTCTGTACTGCCTCCCTCTTCCATGAGGCCCTAGAGTGTCCCAATGGCCCTTTGATTCCAGGGGAATCTGCAGTGTTCAGTGGTCCAGGTGTTACGTGAAGCCCCCTCTTGTCACAATGGCACTAAAATGAGAGAGGATCTCTTTTCTAAACGACTTAGTACATCAGAAGCTTTATCTTAGATAAAAATGATATCCTAATTCTTTTAAGACTTCAGTTATTTTTAGGAGAGAGAATGTAGATAACACATGGAAACGAATAGAGAGTATATCGTATGCCCATCTTCAAGAAATCAGCTTACGTGCCTCTGAAATGTTCTTCAATAAGAGATTGTTCTGTTAAGAAGAAAGTCAATTAAATATTGTTTAAGCAAATGGGAAGTTCTAAGACATATGTCTTAGCTGGTCCTAGAACATTTAATTTAGGAGTTCGAGGTCGGATAGATCAAGCAGAGAGGCTACGAGGCCTGATTAGCGAGAAGACCACACTCCGAACATGACTGCCCCCCCCCGAAGAAATGGACGCTAGATGGCAGTCTTGCTCCACGAATAAAACCCAAGATGCTATATGACCTCAAAATCATAACCTAATTCTCCACTGCTGGGGAAGGGGGAAGGGGTCTCTCAAGCGTCACTGTATTTATATTCCGAAATTTATACTAGATGTTTGATCCATGCATGGCAGAGTACCCCATGTATTCCCAGTTGACATATTAAAGAAATGTTCGATACAATGGTTTCTGGTCATTGGATTGAATTCTTTTTTTTCCCCCTTTGATTCCATGAAATTCCAAAGATATCTTTTAGGGTTTGTTTAATACCGTGAAGTCCCGCCTCTGAGCACCCCTCAACCTGCTGCAGATGTGCTGCTTCCACCACATGCAGTTCAGATGTGACAGGCTGTTCCCTGGTCCTCTGAGCAAGAGGAGCAGGAGGAGGGGGGACACAGAAGAGATCTCCTCACGGAGGTTGCATCTCCAGGAAGTTCAAAGCAGGTGGGAGATGCCATGCCACATCCGAGCTTTCTCTGGGGATGCTGCTTCTCCCATGCACTGCCTGGCCGTAGCACTCGTACCACAGCCCCTGACAAAAGCCCAGGTGGTCTTTGTGGCTAGCAGAATTGCTCCTGCTGCCAGCAGGGATGCTCCTCGAGACAGACGAGGAGAGGCTGACCCGGGGAGCTGAGCCGGGAGGGATGTTCTGCGTCTCGTGCCCCTCGAGCATTCTCAAAAGCGCCTGCCGTGGAGGACAATTCAGGAGTCCCCCCGGGCCAGCAAAAGAGAGATGAGAAGGAAGAGATGATGGCCACGAAAAAAACTCATGGTCTGTCAATCTTGAACTCCTCGAGACCAATCCTCAGCCCTCCCACCTAGCCCGGCCCCGCCGCCTCCGCGGCGCAGAGCTCCGAACGCCGCCCCGCTGCCGCCGCTCTCGCCGGCCCTCCGGATCCAGCCCGCACCCGACGAGAGCCCGAGAGGCGTCGGCGCCCCGGTACAGTACCCGGGCTTAGTTGGATGAGGAGGACCGTGGACGGAGACGAGAACAGTGGACGGAGACGAAGACAGAGGAGGGAGAGGAGGCGGGGAGGAGGCGACCCGGCCGGAGCAGAGACGGGGCTATCGGAGGCAGCGAGAAGCCGGGCGGCGGATGGGCGCTTTCGGCGCCAGCGGAGAGCGGGACTGGCGGCGCTGGCCGCGGTTCTGCTCGGTGCGCAAGGCTGGCGCCCGGCGACCGGGGGGCCGCGGCTGGAGTTGCCGTGCAGGTCCCTCTCCTGGCCTGTCCCGGGGATCATCCCTACTGGTAACAGGCGCACTTCTGCTGGTGATAAAGACCACCTGGTCTTTTGTCAGGGGATGTGGCACGAGTGCTGCGGAGAGGCCTTGCATGGGAGAAGCACCTTCCCCAGAGAAATCTCGGACGTGGCATGGCATCTCCCACCTTCTTTGGACTTTCTGGCGATGTGGCCTCTGTGAGGAGAGCTCTTCTGTGTCCCTCCTCCTGCTCCTCTTACTCAGAGGACCAGGGAACAGCCTGTCACATCTGAACTGGATGTGCTGGAACCAGCATATCTGCAGCAGGTTGACGGGCACTCTGAGGCAGAGTCCAAAGGTTCATTCCCTTTCCCATTGCTCTCAACTCAGGAAAAGGACATGAAGGACCACCAGGGAAGGGCGTGGTCCATTCCCATGTGCACTGGCTTCTCATCCAGCCCACAGAAGTTCTTTAGCCTTCCCTGGAGAGACACGGATGGACTAGGGCGGGTGAAGAGACTTGAAGAGACAAGTCTTGAGCACACACCTGGTGGTGGTGTGGGGAGATGACCCTGAGCAAGTACAATTGCCATCAGCCTCATGGGGGAGCCTTGAAGTTCTGTGGGACAAAGAGTGTCTGGTGTCACTTTGAATTTACGGTACTAAACCCTGGCAAAGCCCCTGGATGCAGTTCTGGGATGTGCTTCTGTGGACAGAGCTCCCTGTGCCCATCCCTCAGGCCGTGGGGCTTCTCAGATAGTGGCAGAGCAAGTGGCACCTCACAAGGGTTGAGATGTATCCAGGCTCCGGGCGTGGCAGCAGGAGCCCCAGGAGATACTGCCCCTGCTGCCATGAACTGTCTGTCTGGGTGTGTGCAAGGGAAGGACTCGTGTGTCTGAAAACCCTTGTGTGAGCGAGCAGTGAGCCCCCGCCAGGGCACCACTGACTCTTGGCCAGCTGGCCATCCACCACGATCCCAGAGGCCATTTTCCAGCACTGCTATGCAACATGTCATTCCCAGTCTGTCCGTACAACCGAGGTTGCCCCATCCCAGGGAGAGAACCTGGCACTTCCCCTCGTTGAACTTCCTCTGGTGGATGATTGCGCAAACCTCTAATTTGAGGTCTCTCTGTACTGCCTCCCTCTTCCATGAGGCCCTAGAGTGTCCCAATGGCCCTTTGATTCCAGGGGAATCTGCAGTGTTCAGTGGTCCAGGTGTTACGTGAAGCCCCCTCTTGTCACAATGGCACTAAAATGAGAGAGGATCTCTTTTCTAAACGACTTAGTACATCAGAAGCTTTATCTTAGATAAAAATGATATCCTAATTCTCTTAAGACTTCAGTTATTTTTAGGAGAGAGAATGTAGATAACACATGGAAACGAATAGAGAGTATATCGTATGCCCATCTTCAAGAAATCAGCTTACGTGCCTCTGAAATGTTCTTCAATAAGAGATTGTTCTGTTAAGAAGAAAGTCAATTAAATATTGTTTAAGCAAATGGGAAGTTCTAAGACATATGTCTTAGCTGGTCCTAGAACATTTAATTTAGGAGTTCGAGGTCGGATAGATCAAGCAGAGAGGCTACGAGGCCTGATTAGCGAGAAGACCACTCTCCGAACATGACTGCCCCCCCCCGAAGAAATGGACGCTAGATGGCAGTCTTGCTCCACGAATAAAACCCAAGATGCTATATGACCTCAAAATCATAACCTAATTCTCCACTGCTGGGGAAGGGGGAAGGGGTCTCTCAAGCGTCACTGTATTTATATTCCGAAATTTATACTAGATGTTTGATCCATGCATGGCAGAGTACCCCATGTATTCCCAGTTGACATATTAAAGAAATGTTCGATACAATGGTTTCTGGTCATTGGATTGAATTCTTTTTTTTCCCCCTTTGATTCCATGAAATTCCAAAGATATCTTTTAGGGTTTGTTTAATACCGTGAAGTCCCGCCTCTGAGCACCCCTCAACCTGCTGCAGATGTGCTGCTTCCACCACATGCAGTTCAGATGTGACAGGCTGTTCCCTGGTCCTCTGAGCAAGAGGAGCAGGAGGAGGGGGGACACAGAAGAGATCTCCTCACGGAGGTTGCATCTCCAGGAAGTTCAAAGCAGGTGGGAGATGCCATGCCACATCCGAGCTTTCTCTGGGGATGCTGCTTCTCCCATGCACTGCCTGGCCGTAGCACTCGTACCACAGCCCCTGACAAAAGCCCAGGTGGTCTTTGTGGCTAGCAGAATTGCTCCTGCTGCCAGCAGGGATGCTCCTCGAGACAGACGAGGAGAGGCTGACCCGGGGAGCTGAGCCGGGAGGGATGTTCTGCGTCTCGTGCCCCTCGAGCATTCTCAAAAGCGCCTGCCGTGGAGGACAATTCAGGAGTCCCCCCGGGCCAGCAAAAGAGAGATGAGAAGGAAGAGATGATGGCCACGAAAAAAGCTCATGGTCTGTCAATCTTGAACTCCTCGAGACCAATCCTCAGCCCTCCCACCTAGCCCGGCCCCGCCGCCTCCGCGGCGCAGAGCTCCGAACGCCGCCCCGCTGCCGCCGCTCTCGCCGGCCCTCCGGATCCAGCCCGCACCGACGAGAGCCCGAGAGGCGTCGGCGCCCCGGTACAGTACCCGGGCTTAGTTGGATGAGGAGGACCGTGGACGGAGACGAGAACAGTGGACGGAGACGAAGACAGAGGAGGGAGAGGAGGCGGGGAGGAGGCGACCCGGCCGGAGCAGAGACGGGGCTATCGGAGGCAGCGAGAAGCCGGGCGGCGGATGGGCGCTTTCGGCGCCAGCGGAGAGCGGGACTGGCGGCGCTGGCCGCGGTTCTGCTCGGTGCGCAAGGCTGGCGCCCGGCGACCGGGGGGCCGCGGCTGGAGTTGCCGTGCAGGTCCCTCTCCTGGCCTGTCCCGGGGATCATCCCTACTGGTAACAGGCGCACTTCTGCTGGTGATAAAGACCACCTGGTCTTTTGTCAGGGGATGTGGCACGAGTGCTGCGGAGAGGCCTTGCATGGGAGAAGCACCTTCCCCAGAGAAATCTCGGACGTGGCATGGCATCTCCCACCTTCTTTGGACTTTCTGGCGATGTGGCCTCTGTGAGGAGAGCTCTTCTGTGTCCCTCCTCCTGCTCCTCTTACTCAGAGGACCAGGGAACAGCCTGTCACATCTGAACTGGATGTGCTGGAACCAGCATATCTGCAGCAGGTTGACGGGCACTCTGAGGCAGAGTCCAAAGGTTCATTCCCTTTCCCATTGCTCTCAACTCAGGAAAAGGACATGAAGGACCACCAGGGAAGGGCGTGGTCCATTCCCATGTGCACTGGCTTCTCATCCAGCCCACAGAAGTTCTTTAGCCTTCCCTGGAGAGACACGGATGGACTAGGGCGGGTGAAGAGACTTGAAGAGACAAGTCTTGAGCACACACCTGGTGGTGGTGTGGGGAGATGACCCTGAGCAAGTACAATTGCCATCAGCCTCATGGGGGAGCCTTGAAGTTCTGTGGGACAAAGAGTGTCTGGTGTCACTTTGAATTTACGGTACTAAACCCTGGCAAAGCCCCTGGATGCAGTTCTGGGATGTGCTTCTGTGGACAGAGCTCCCTGTGCCCATCCCTCAGGCCGTGGGGCTTCTCAGATAGTGGCAGAGCAAGTGGCACCTCACAAGGGTTGAGATGTATCCAGGCTCCGGGCGTGGCAGCAGGAGCCCCAGGAGATACTGCCCCTGCTGCCATGAACTGTCTGTCTGGGTGTGTGCAAGGGAAGGACTCGTGTGTCTGAAAACCCTTGTGTGAGCGAGCAGTGAGCCCCCGCCAGGGCACCACTGACTCTTGGCCAGCTGGCCATCCACCACGATCCCAGAGGCCATTTTCCAGCACTGCTATGCAACATGTCATTCCCAGTCTGTCCGTACAACCGAGGTTGCCCCATCCCAGGGAGAGAATCTGGCACTTCCCCTCGTTGAACTTCCTCTGGTGGATGATTGCGCAAACCTCTAATTTGAGGTCTCTCTGTACTGCCTCCCTCTTCCATGAGGCCCTAGAGTGTCCCAATGGCCCTTTGATTCCAGGGGAATCTGCAGTGTTCAGTGGTCCAGGTGTTACGTGAAGCCCCCTCTTGTCACAATGGCACTAAAATGAGAGAGGATCTCTTTTCTAAACGACTTAGTACATCAGAAGCTTTATCTTAGATAAAAATGATATCCTAATTCTTTTAAGACTTCAGTTATTTTTAGGAGAGAGAATGTAGATAACACATGGAAACGAATAGAGAGTATATCGTATGCCCATCTTCAAGAAATCAGCTTACGTGCCTCTGAAATGTTCTTCAATAAGAGATTGTTCTGTTAAGAAGAAAGTCAATTAAATATTGTTTAAGCAAATGGGAAGTTCTAAGACATATGTCTTAGCTGGTCCTAGAACATTTAATTTAGGAGTTCGAGGTCGGATAGATCAAGCAGAGAGGCTACGAGGCCTGATTAGCGAGAAGACCACACTCCGAACATGACTGCCCCCCCCCGAAGAAATGGACGCTAGATGGCAGTCTTGCTCCACGAATAAAACCCAAGATGCTATATGACCTCAAAATCATAACCTAATTCTCCACTGCTGGGGAAGGGGGAAGGGGTCTCTCAAGCGTCACTGTATTTATATTCCGAAATTTATACTAGATGTTTGATCCATGCATGGCAGAGTACCCCATGTATTCCCAGCTGACATATTAAAGAAATGTTCGATACAATGGTTTCTGGTCATTGGATTGAATTCTTTTTTTCCCCCCTTTGATTCCATGAAATTCCAAAGATATCTTTTAGGGTTTGTTTAATACCGTGAAGTCCCGCCTCTGAGCACCCCTCAACCTGCTGCAGATGTGCTGCTTCCACCACATGCAGTTCAGATGTGACAGGCTGTTCCCTGGTCCTCTGAGCAAGAGGAGCAGGAGGAGGGGGGACACAGAAGAGATCTCCTCACGGAGGCTGCATCTCCAGGAAGTTCAAAGCAGGTGGGAGATGCCATGCCACATCCGAGCTTTCTCTGGGGATGCTGCTTCTCCCATGCACTGCCTGGCCGTAGCACTCGTACCACAGCCCCTGACAAAAGCCCAGGTGGTCTTTGTGGCTAGCAGAATTGCTCCTGCTGCCAGCAGGGATGCTCCCCGAGACAGACGAGGAGAGGCTGACCCGGGGAGCTGAGCCGGGAGGGATGTTCTGCGTCTCGTGCCCCTCGAGCATTCTCAAAAGCGCCTGCCGTGGAGGACAATTCAGGAGTCCCCCCGGGCCAGCAAAAGAGAGATGAGAAGGAAGAGATGATGGCCACGAAAAAAGCTCATGGTCTGTCAATCTTGAACTCCTCGAGACCAATCCTCAGCCCTCCCACCTAGCCCGGCCCCGCCGCCTCCGCGGCGCAGAGCTCCGAACGCCGCCCCGCTGCCGCCGCTCTCGCCGGCCCTCCGGATCCAGCCCGCACCCGACGAGAGCCCGAGAGGCGTCGGCGCCCCGGTACAGTACCCGGGCTTAGTTGGATGAGGAGGACCGTGGACGGAGACGAGAACAGTGGACGGAGACGAAGACAGAGGAGGGAGAGGAGGCGGGGAGGAGGCGGCCCGGCCGGAGCAGAGACGGGGCTATCGGAGGCAGCGAGAAGCCGGGCGGCGGATGGGCGCTTTCGGCGCCAGCGGAGAGCGGGACTGGCGGCGCTGGCCGCGGTTCTGCTCGGTGCGCAAGGCTGGCGTCCGGCGACCGGGGGGCCACGGCTGGAGTTGCCGTGCAGGTCCCTCCAGGGAGGGAGGCTGCCGTCCTGCCTGGCAGGTTCTTCACAGAGCTCCGTCTCCCAACTAGCCTCCCGTCCGTCCCTCCCTCTTCTCCGTAAAGTATTCCCTCGGAACACTCACCTGTCTTTTCTTTGTCGAGCCGTTCCCGTTTCCTTGCTTTACTCTCGGTCCTTCAGAGACCTCCTGCAGTCCGTCCTTCCCCTTTTCTACTTTCCTTTCTCTCTTGCTTAGCGCAGTCGCGCAACTTCCCATTCTTCAGTGACTCCAAAAATCCACCTCTCTTTCCCGCACTCAACTCTCCAGCAAATTCTAATGGGCACTTCCACAACTGCACACCTTGACAGTCTCGTCAAATTCTTCTCCGTACGGTCCTGACTCTTTCTGTGCCCTGTCTTCTGGGAAGCAACCTCCAGTGCAAAAAGCCATTCTGACGGCTTTTTGTCTTTATCTCCCCGCCAGTGTCTGCAGGCAGAGCCCAGGGCTACTAGGACACATTGGTGGAGACAACGGAAGGCAGTGAGATCATCAGAAAGTGTTCACACGCCAACCTCCGGATCGGCGATTTTATCCCTTTCTACCGGCAGCTCCCGGGTCACAGCACGGAACTCCTCGCGCGCGCTGCTAAAGGGTGCAGAGAGCTGCGTGCGCCAGCGGGGCGGCTGTCGTTGTCGGGAGATGGACGTTGGACCTTCCTCTAACTCTCCGGACCCCCTCTTGGGGACACGGCGCTGTATTCCTTCACCCTGGCAGACAGGGATTCATTGACACGGTCGCCTTTGGAGCTTTCAGGGGCTTTTCTTAGAAATGCACAACTCGTTTAATACTTTCTACAGGGCAGCAATGTAGCGCCCCTATGAAAAAAGGGCGTTTCACTACTACACAAAGCACGGACCGCAGGAGTTCTCTAAAGGACAGAGAGAAAAGCAAGGGAAAAGAATGGCTTCACAAAAATAAGAGTGGTGAGTGTTTCTTGGGAATGCTTTATGGAGCAGAGGGGGGGGACGGACGGGAGGCTAGTTGGGAGACTGAGCTCTGTGAAGAACCTGCCAGGCAGGACGGCAGCCTCGAGGGACCTGCACGGCCACCTCATTCGCGGCCACCACGGTCCCCGGGCGCCAGCCTTGCGCACCGAGCAGAACCGCGGCCAGCGCCGCCAGCCCCGCTCCCCAAAGAGCCGCATCCAGCGATCCGCCGCCCGGCCTCCCGCTGCCCCCAACAGCCCCGTCTCTCTGCTCCGGCCGGTCCGCCTCCTCCCCGCCTCTTCTCCCTCCTCTGCTTTCTTCTCCCTCCCCTGCCCTCCTCAACCAGTTCCGCCTCGGCACTCTGCCCCTCAACCTGCTGCAGATGTACTGCTTCCACCACATCCAGTTCAGGTGTGACAGGCTCTTCTCTTGTCCTCTGAGCAAGAGGAGCAGCAGGAGGGACACACAAGAGCTCTCCTCACAGAGGCTGCATCGCCAGGAAGTCCAAAGAAGTTCGGAGATTCTGTGCCACGTCCGAGCTTTCTCTGGGGATGCTGCTTCTCCCATGCACTGCCTGGCCGTAGCACTCGTACCACAGCCCCTGACAAAAGCCCAGGTGGTCTTTGTGGCTAGCAGAATTGCTCCTGCTGCCAGCAGGGATGCTCCTCGAGACAGACGAGGAGAGGCTGACCCGGGGAGCTGAGCCGGGAGGGATGTTCTGCGTCTCGTGCCCCTCGAGCATTCTCAAAAGCGCCTGCCGTGGAGGACAATTCAGGAGTCCCCCCGGGCCAGCAAAAGAGAGATGAGAAGGAAGAGATGATGGCCACGAAAAAAGCTCATGGTCTGTCAATCTTGAACTCCTCGAGACCAATCCTCAGCCCTCCCACCTAGCCCGGCCCCGCCGCCTCCGCGGCGCAGAGCTCCGAACGCCGCCCCGCTGCCGCCGCTCTCGCCGGCCCTCCGGATCCAGCCCGCACCGACGAGAGCCCGAGAGGCGTCGGCGCCCCGGTACAGTACCCGGGCTTAGTTGGATGAGGAGGACCGTGGACGGAGACGAGAACAGTGGACGGAGACGAAGACAGAGGAGGGAGAGGAGGCGGGGAGGAGGCGGCCCGGCCGGAGCAGAGACGGGGCTATCGGAGGCAGCGAGAAGCCGGGCGGCGGATGGGCGCTTTCGGCGCCAGCGGAGAGCGGGACTGGCGGCGCTGGCCGCGGTTCTGCTCGGTGCGCAAGGCTGGCGCCCGGCGACCGGGGGGCCGCGGCTGGAGTTGCCGTGCAGGTCCCTCTCCTGGCCTGTCCCGGGGATCATCCCTACTGGTAACAGGAGCACTTCTGCTGGTGATAAAGACCACCTGGTCTTTTGTCAGGGGATGTGGCACGAGTGCTGCGGAGAGGCCTTGCATGGGAGAAGCACCTTCCCCAGAGAAAGCTCGGACGTGGCATGGCATCTCCCACCTTCTTTGGACTTTCTGGCGATGTGGCCTCTGTGAGGAGAGCTCTTCTGTGTCCCTCCTCCTGCTCCTCTTACTCAGAGGACCAGGGAACAGCCTGTCACATCTGAACTGGATGTGCTGGAAGCAGCACATCTGCAGCAGGTTGACGGGCACTCTGAGGCAGAGTCCAAAGGTTCATTCCCTTTCCCATTGCTCTCAACTCAGTAAAAGGACATGAAGGACCACCAGGGAAGGGCGTGGTCCATTCCCATGTGCACTGGCTTCTCATCCAGCCCACAGAAGTTCTTTAGCCTTCCCTGGAGAGACACGGATGGACTAGGGCGGGTGAAGAGACTTGAAGAGACAAGTCTTGAGCACACACCTGGTGGTGGTGTGGGGAGATGACCCTGAGCAAGTACAATTGCCATCAGCCTCATGGGGGAGCCTTGAAGTTCTGTGGGACAAAGAGTGTCTGGTGTCACTTTGAATTTACGGTACTAAACCCTGGCAAAGCCCCTGGATGCAGTTCTGGGATGTGCTTCTGTGGACAGAGCTCCCTGTGCCCATCCCTCAGGCCGTGGGGCTTCTCAGATAGTGGCAGAGCAAGTGGCACCTCACAAGGGTTGAGATGTATCCAGGCTCCGGGCGTGGCAGCAGGAGCCCCAGGAGATACTGCCCCTGCTGCCATGAACTGTCTGTCTGGGTGTGTGCAAGGGAAGGACTCGTGTGTCTGAAAACCCTTGTGTGAGCGAGCAGTGAGCCCCCGCCAGGGCACCACTGACTCTTGGCCAGCTGGCCATCCACCACGATCCCAGAGGCCATTTTCCAGCACTGCTATGCAACATGTCATTCCCAGTCTGTCCGTACAACCGAGGTTGCCCCATCCCAGGGAGAGAACCTGGCACTTCCCCTCGTTGAACTTCCTCTGGTGGATGATTGCGCAAACCTCTAATTTGAGGTCTCTCTGTACTGCCTCCCTCTTCCATGAGGCCCTAGAGTGTCCCAATGGCCCTTTGATTCCAGGGGAATCTGCAGTGTTCAGTGGTCCAGGTGTTACGTGAAGCCCCCTCTTGTCACAATGGCACTAAAATGAGAGAGGATCTCTTTTCTAAACGACTTAGTACATCAGAAGCTTTATCTTAGATAAAAATGATATCCTAATTCTCTTAAGACTTCAGTTATTTTTAGGAGAGAGAATGTAGATAACACATGGAAACGAATAGAGAGTATATCGTATGCCCATCTTCAAGAAATCAGCTTACGTGCCTCTGAAATGTTCTTCAATAAGAGATTGTTCTGTTAAGAAGAAAGTCAATTAAATATTGTTTAAGCAAATGGGAAGTTCTAAGACATATGTCTTAGCTGGTCCTAGAACATTTAATTTAGGAGTTCGAGGTCGGATAGATCAAGCAGAGAGGCTACGAGGCCTGATTAGCGAGAAGACCACTCTCCGAACATGACTGCCCCCCCCCGAAGAAATGGACGCTAGATGGCAGTCTTGCTCCACGAATAAAACCCAAGATGCTATATGACCTCAAAATCATAACCTAATTCTCCACTGCTGGGGAAGGGGGAAGGGGTCTCTCAAGCGTCACTGTATTTATATTCCGAAATTTATACTAGATGTTTGATCCATGCATGGCAGAGTACCCCATGTATTCCCAGCTGACATATTAAAGAAATGTTCGATACAATGGTTTCTGGTCATTGGATTGAATTCTTTTTTTTCCCCCTTTGATTCCATGAAATTCCAAAGATATCTTTTAGGGTTTGTTTAATACCGTGAAGTCCCGCCTCTGAGCACCCCTCAACCTGCTGCAGATGTGCTGCTTCCACCACATGCAGTTCAGATGTGACAGGCTGTTCCCTGGTCCTCTGAGCAAGAGGAGCAGGAGGAGGGGGGACACAGAAGAGATCTCCTCACGGAGGTTGCATCTCCAGGAAGTTCAAAGCAGGTGGGAGATGCCATGCCACATCCGAGCTTTCTCTGGGGATGCTGCTTCTCCCATGCACTGCCTGGCCGTAGCACTCGTACCACAGCCCCTGACAAAAGCCCAGGTGGTCTTTGTGGCTAGCAGAATTGCTCCTGCTGCCAGCAGGGATGCTCCCCGAGACAGACGAGGAGAGGCTGACCCGGGGAGCTGAGCCGGGAGGGATGTTCTGCGTCTCGTGCCCCTCGAGCATTCTCAAAAGCGCCTGCCGTGGAGGACAATTCAGGAGTCCCCCCGGGCCAGCAAAAGAGAGATGAGAAGGAAGAGATGATGGCCACGAAAAAAGCTCATGGTCTGTCAATCTTGAACTCCTCGAGACCAATCCTCAGCCCTCCTACCTAGCCCGGCCCCGCCGCCTCCGCGGCGCAGAGCTCCGAACGCCGCCCCGCTGCCGCCGCTCTCGCCGGCCCTCCGGATCCAGCCCGCACCCGACGAGAGCCCGAGAGGCGTCGGCGCCCCGGTACAGTACCCGGGCTTAGTTGGATGAGGAGGACCGTGGACGGAGACGAGAACAGTGGACGGAGACGAAGACAGAGGAGGGAGAGGAGGCGGGGAGGAGGCGGCCCGGCCGGAGCAGAGACGGGGCTATCGGAGGCAGCGAGAAGCCGGGCGGCGGATGG
Source organism: Pseudopipra pipra (assembly GCF_036250125.1). Lineage (NCBI taxonomy): Eukaryota > Metazoa > Chordata > Aves > Passeriformes > Pipridae > Pseudopipra > Pseudopipra pipra. The sequence continues at coordinate 52,024 of NW_026990585.1, forward strand.
GCGCTTTCGGCGCCAGCGGAGAGCGGGACTGGCGGCGCTGGCCGCGGTTCTGCTCCGTGCGCAAGGCTGGCGTCCGGCGACCGGGGGGCCACGGCTGGAGTTGCCGTGCAGGTCCCTCCAGGGAGGGAGGCTGCCGTCCTGCCTGGCAGGTTCTTCACAGAGCTCCGTCTCCCAACTAGCCTCCCGTCCGTCCCTCCCTCTTCTCCGTAAAGTATTCCCTCGGAACACTCACCTGTCTTTTCTTTGTCGAGCAGTTCCCGTTTCCTTGCTTTACTCTCGGTCCTTCAGAGACCTCCTGCAGTCCGTCCTTCCCCTTTTCTACTTTCCTTTCTCTCTTGCTTAGCTGAGTCGCGCAGCTTCCCATTCTTCAGTGACTCCAAAAATCCACCTCTCTTTCCCGCACTCAACTCTCCAGCAAATTCTAATGGGCACTTCCACAACTGCACACCTTGACAGTCTCGTCAAATTCTTCTCCGTACGGTCCTGACTCTTTCTGTGCCCTGTCTTCTGGGAAGCAACCTCCAGTGCAAAAAGCCATTCTGACGGCTTTTTGTCTTTATCTCCCCGCCAGTGTCTGCAGGCAGAGCCCAGGGCTACTAGGACACATTGGTGGAGACAACGGAAGGCAGTGAGATCATCAGAAAGTGTTCACACGCCAACCTCCGGATCGGCGATTTTATCCCTTTCTACCGGCAGCTCCCGGGTCACAGCACGGAACTCCTCGCGCGCGCTGCTAAAGGGTGCAGAGAGCTGCGTGCGCCAGCGGGGCGGCTGTCGTTGTCGGGAGATGGACGTTGGACCTTCCTCTAACTCTCCGGACCCCCTCTTGGGGACACGGCGCTGTATTCCTTCGCCCTGGCAGACAGGGATTCATTGACACGGTCGCCTTTGGAGCTTTCAGGGGCTTTTCTTAGAAATGCACAACTCGTTTAATACTTTCTACAGGGCAGCAATGTAGCGCCCCTATGAAAAAAGGGCGTTTCACTACTACACAAAGCACGGACCGCAGGAGTTCTCTAAAGGACAGAGAGAAAAGCAAGGGAAAAGAATGGCTTCACAAAAATAAGAGTGGTGAGTGTTTCTTGGGAATGCTTTATGGAGCAGAGGGGGGGACGGACGGGAGGCTAGTTGGGAGACTGAGCTCTGTGAAGAACCTGCCAGGCAGGACGGCAGCCTCGAGGGACCTGCACGGCCACCTCATTCGCGGCCACCACGGTCCCCGGGCGCCAGCCTTGCGCACCGAGCAGAACCGCGGCCGGCGCCGCCAGCCCCGCTCCCCAAAGAGCCGCATCCAGCGATCCGCCGCCCGGCCTCCCGCTGCCCCCAACAGCCCCGTCTCTCTGCTCCGGCCGGTCCGCCTCCTCCCCGCCTCCTCTCCCTCCTCTGCTTTCTTCTCCCTCCCCTGCCCTCCTCAACCAGTTCCGCCTCGGCACTCTGCCCCTCAACCTGCTGCAGATGTGCTGCTTCCACCACATCCAGTTCAGGTGTGACAGGCTCTTCTCTTGTCCTCTGAGCAAGAGGAGCAGCAGGAGGGACACACAAGAGCTCTCCTCACAGAGGCTGCATCGCCAGGAAGTCCAAAGAAGTTCGGAGATTCTGTGCCACGTCCGAGCTTTCTCTGGGGATGCTGCTTCTCCCATGCACTGCCTGGCCGTAGCACTCGTACCACAGCCCCTGACAAAAGCCCAGGTGGTCTTTGTGGCTAGCAGAATTGCTCCTGCTGCCAGCAGGGATGCTCCCCGAGACAGACGAGGAGAGGCTGACCCGGGGAGCTGAGCCGGGAGGGATGTTCTGCGTCTCGTGCCCCTCGAGCATTCTCAAAAGCGCCTGCCGTGGAGGACAATTCAGGAGTCCCCCCGGGCCAGCAAAAGAGAGATGAGAAGGAAGAGATGATGGCCACGAAAAAAGCTCATGGTCTGTCAATCTTGAACTCCTCGAGACCAATCCTCAGCCCTCCCACCTAGCCCGGCCCCGCCGCCTCCGCGGCGCAGAGCTCCGAACGCCGCCCCGCTGCCGCCGCTCTCGCCGGCCCTCCGGATCCAGCCCGCACCCGACGAGAGCCCGAGAGGCGTCGGCGCCCCGGTACAGTACCCGGGCTTAGTTGGATGAGGAGGACCGTGGACGGAGACGAGAACAGTGGACGGAGACGAAGACAGAGGAGGGAGAGGAGGCGGGGAGGAGGCGGCCCGGCCGGAGCAGAGACGGGGCTATCGGAGGCAGCGAGAAGCCGGGCGGCGGATGGGCGCTTTCGGCGCCAGCGGAGAGCGGGACTGGCGGCGCTGGCCGCGGTTCTGCTCGGTGCGCAAGGCTGGCGCCCGGCGACCGGGGGGCCGCGGCTGGAGTTGCCGTGCAGGTCCCTCTCCTGGCCTGTCCCGGGGATCATCCCTACTGGTAACAGGAGCACTTCTGCTGGTGATAAAGACCACCTGGTCTTTTGTCAGGGGATGTGGCACGAGTGCTGCGGAGAGGCCTTGCATGGGAGAAGCACCTTCCCCAGAGAAAGCTCGGACGTGGCATGGCATCTCCCACCTTCTTTGGACTTTCTGGCGATGTGGCCTCTGTGAGGAGAGCTCTTCTGTGTCCCTCCTCCTGCTCCTCTTACTCAGAGGACCAGGGAACAGCCTGTCACATCTGAACTGGGTGTGCTGGAACCAGCATATCTGCAGCAGGTTGACGGGCACTCTGAGGCAGAGTCCAAAGGTTCATTCCCTTTCCCATTGCTCTCAACTCAGGAAAAGGACATGAAGGACCACCAGGGAAGGGCGTGGTCCATTCCCATGTGCACTGGCTTCTCATCCAGCCCACAGAAGTTCTTTAGCCTTCCCTGGAGAGACACGGATGGACTAGGGCGGGTGAAGAGACTTGAAGAGACAAGTCTTGAGCACACACCTGGTGGTGGTGTGGGGAGATGACCCTGAGCAAGTACAATTGCCATCAGCCTCATGGGGGAGCCTTGAAGTTCTGTGGGACAAAGAGTGTCTGGTGTCACTTTGAATTTACGGTACTAAACCCTGGCAAAGCCCCTGGATGCAGTTCTGGGATGTGCTTCTGTGGACAGAGCTCCCTGTGCCCATCCCTCAGGCCGTGGGGCTTCTCAGATAGTGGCAGAGCAAGTGGCACCTCACAAGGGTTGAGATGTATCCAGGCTCCGGGCGTGGCAGCAGGAGCCCCAGGAGATACTGCCCCTGCTGCCATGAACTGTCTGTCTGGGTGTGTGCAAGGGAAGGACTCGTGTGTCTGAAAACCCTTGTGTGAGCGAGCAGTGAGCCCCCGCCAGGGCACCACTGACTCTTGGCCAGCTGGCCATCCACCACGATCCCAGAGGCCATTTTCCAGCACTGCTATGCAACATGTCATTCCCAGTCTGTCCGTACAACCGAGGTTGCCCCATCCCAGGGAGAGAATCTGGCACTTCCCCTCGTTGAACTTCCTCTGGTGGATGATTGCGCAAACCTCTAATTTGAGGTCTCTCTGTACTGCCTCCCTCTTCCATGAGGCCCTAGAGTGTCCCAATGGCCCTTTGATTCCAGGGGAATCTGCAGTGTTCAGTGGTCCAGGTGTTACGTGAAGCCCCCTCTTGTCACAATGGCACTAAAATGAGAGAGGATCTCTTTTCTAAACGACTTAGTACATCAGAAGCTTTATCTTAGATAAAAATGATATCCTAATTCTTTTAAGACTTCAGTTATTTTTAGGAGAGAGAATGTAGATAACACATGGAAACGAATAGAGAGTATATCGTATGCCCATCTTCAAGAAATCAGCTTACGTGCCTCTGAAATGTTCTTCAATAAGAGATTGTTCTGTTAAGAAGAAAGTCAATTAAATATTGTTTAAGCAAATGGGAAGTTCTAAGACATATGTCTTAGCTGGTCCTAGAACATTTAATTTAGGAGTTCGAGGTCGGATAGATCAAGCAGAGAGGCTACGAGGCCTGATTAGCGAGAAGACCACTCTCCGAACATGACTGCCCCCCCCCGAAGAAATGGACGCTAGATGGCAGTCTTGCTCCACGAATAAAACCCAAGATGCTATATGACCTCAAAATCATAACCTAATTCTCCACTGCTGGGGAAGGGGGAAGGGGTCTCTCAAGCGTCACTGTATTTATATTCCGAAATTTATACTAGATGTTTGATCCATGCATGGCAGAGTACCCCATGTATTCCCAGCTGACATATTAAAGAAATGTTCGATACAATGGTTTCTGGTCATTGGATTGAATTCTTTTTTTTCCCCCTTTGATTCCATGAAATTCCAAAGATATCTTTTAGGGTTTGTTTAATACCGTGAAGTCCCGCCTCTGAGCACCTGCTGCAGATGTGCTGCTTCCACCACATGCAGTTCAGATGTGACAGGCTGTTCCCTGGTCCTCTGAGCAAGAGGAGCAGGAGGAGGGGGGACACAGAAGAGATCTCCTCACGGAGGTTGCATCTCCAGGAAGTTCAAAGCAGGTGGGAGATGCCATGCCACATCCGAGCTTTCTCTGGGGATGCTGCTTCTCCCATGCACTGCCTGGCCGTAGCACTCGTACCACAGCCCCTGACAAAAGCCCAGGTGGTCTTTGTGGCTAGCAGAATTGCTCCTGCTGCCAGCAGGGATGCTCCTCGAGACAGACGAGGAGAGGCTGACCCGGGGAGCTGAGCCGGGAGGGATGTTCTGCGTCTCGTGCCCCTCGAGCATTCTCAAAAGCGCCTGCCGTGGAGGACAATTCAGGAGTCCCCCCGGGCCAGCAAAAGAGAGATGAGAAGGAAGAGATGATGGCCACGAAAAAAGCTCATGGTCTGTCAATCTTGAACTCCTCGAGACCAATCCTCAGCCCTCCTACCTAGCCCGGCCCCGCCGCCTCCGCGGCGCAGAGCTCCGAACGCCGCCCCGCTGCCGCCGCTCTCGCCGGCCCTCCGGATCCAGCCCGCACCCGACGAGAGCCCGAGAGGCGTCGGCGCCCCGGTACAGTACCCGGGCTTAGTTGGATGAGGAGGACCGTGGACGGAGACGAGAACAGTGGACGGAGACGAAGACAGAGGAGGGAGAGGAGGTGGGGAGGAGGCGGCCCGGCCGGAGCAGAGACGGGGCTATCGGAGGCAGCGAGAAGCCGGGCGGCGGATGGGCGCTTTCGGCGCCAGCGGAGAGCGGGACTGGCGGCGCTGGCCGCGGTTCTGCTCGGTGCGCATGGCTGGCGCCCGGCGACCAGGGGGCCACGGCTGGAGTTGCCGTGCAGGTCCCTCCAGGGAGGGAGGCTGCCGTCCTGCCTGGCAGGTTCTTCACAGAGCTCCGTCTCCCAACTAGCCTCCCGTCCGTCCCTCCCTCTTCTCCGTAAAGTATTCCCTCGGAACACTCACCTGTCTTTTCTTTGTCGAGCCGTTCCCGTTTCCTTGCTTTACTCTCGGTCCTTCAGAGACCTCCTGCAGTCCGTCCTTCCCTTTTTCTACTTTCCTTTCTCTCTTGCTTAGCTCAGTCGCGCAGCTTCCCATTCTTCAGTGACTCCAAAAAATCCACCTCTCTTTCCCGCACTCAACTCTCCAGCAAATTCTAATGGGCACTTCCACAACTGCACACCTTGACAGTCTCGTCAAATTCTTCTCCGTACGGTCCTGACTCTTTCTGTGCCCTGTCTTCTGGGAAGCAACCTCCAGTGCAAAAAGCCATTCTGACGGCTTTTTGTCTTTATCTCCCCGCCAGTGTCTGCATGTTGAGGCCTGCACCATTATGACATGTCTGGGCTTTATGAGGTCAGTGCCAAGAGGAGGCCTGAACCATTATGAGGTGACTGGGCTTTATGAGGTCAGTGTGATGAGGAGGCCTGCATCATTATGACATGTCTGGGCTTTATGAGGTGACTGTGATGATGAGGACTGCCCCATGATGACATGTCTGGGCTTTATGAGGTCTGTGCCATGAGGAGGTCTGCGTCATTATGACATGCCTGGGCTTTATGAGGCCAGTGTGATGATGAGGCCAGCACAATTATGATATGTCTGGGCTTCATGAGGTCAGTGCCATGAGGAGGCCTGCACCATTATGACACGTCTGGGCTTTATGAGGTCAGTGTGATGAGGAGGCCTGCACCATTATGACATGTCTGGGCGTTATGAGGTCAGTGTGATGATGAGACCGGCACAAATATGAGTTGTCTGGGCTTTATCAGGTGACTGTGACGATGAGGCCTGCATTATTATGACATGTCTCGGCTTAATGAGGTCAGTGTGATGATGAGACCTGCACCATTATGCGGTGTCTGGTCTTTATGAGGTCAGCGTGATGAGGAGGCCTGCACCATTATGAGGTGACTGGGCTTTATGAGGTCAGTGTGATGATGAGACTTGCATCATTATGACATGTCTGGGCTTTATGAGGTGACTGTGATGATGAGGAGTGCCCCATTATGACATGTCTGGGCTTTATGAGGTCTGTGCCATGAGGAGGCCTGCACAATTATGACATGCCTGGGCTTTATGAGGTGAGTGTGATGTTGAGGTCTGCACCCTTATGACATGTCTGGGCTTCATGAGGTCAGTGCCATGAGGAGGCCTGCACCATTATGACATGTCTGGGCTTTATGAGGTCAGTGTGATGATGAGGCCTGCACCATTATGACATGTCTGGGCGTTATGAGGTCAGTGTGATGATGAGGCCTGCACCATTATGACATGTCTGGGCTTTATGAGGTCAGTGTGATGATGAGACCAGCACCCTTATGACATCTCTGGGCTTTATGAGGTCACTGTGATGATGAGGCCTGCACCATTATGACATGTCTGGGCTTTATGAGGTAACTGTGATGATGAGGCCTGCCCCATTATGACATGTCTGGGCTTTATGAGGTCAGTGTGATGAGGAGGCCTGCACCATTATGACATGTCTGGGCTTTATAAGGTGAGTGTGATGTTGAGGCCTGCACCATTATGACATGTCTGGGCTTTATGAGGTCAGCGCCAAGAGGAGGCCTGAACCATTATGAGGTGACTGGGCTTTACGAGGTCAGTGTGATGAGGAGGCCTGCATCATTATGACATGTCTGGGCTTTTTGAGGTGACTGTGATGATGAGAACTGCCCCATTATGACATGTCTGGGCTTTATGAGCTCTGTGCCATGAGGAGGTCTGCGTCATTATGACATGCCTGGGCTTTATGAGGCCAGTGTGATGATGAGGCCAGCACAATTATGATGTGTCTGAACTTCATGAGGTCAGTGCCATGAGGAGGCCTGCACCATTATGACATGTCTGGGCTTTATGAGGTCAGTGTGATGATGAGGCCTGCACCATTATGACATGTCTGGGCGTTATGAGGTCAGTGTGATGATGAGGCGTGCACCATTATGACATGTCTGGGCTTTATGAGGTCAGTGTGATGATGAGACCTGCACCATTACGAAGTGTCAGGGCTTTATGAGGTCAGTGCCATGACGGGGCTTGCACCATTATGACATGTCTGGGCTTTATGAGGTCAGTGCCATGAGGAGGCCTGGGCCATTATGACATGTCTGGACTTTATGAGGTCAGTGCCATGAGGAGGCCTGCACCATTATGACATGTCTGGGTTTATGAGGTCAGTGTGATGATGAGACCTGCACCATTATGACATATCTGGACTTTATGAGGTCAGTGCCATGAGGAGGCCGGCACCATTATGACATATCTGGACTTTATGAGGTCAGTGCCATGAGGATGCCTGCACCATTATGACATATCTGGACTTTACGAGGTCAGTGCCATGATGAGACATGCACCATTATGACATGTCTGGGCTTTTTGAGGTCAGTGTGATGATGAGACCTGCACAAATATGAGTTGTCTTGGCTTTATCAGGTGACTGTGACGATGAGGCCTGCATTATTATGACATGTCTGGACTTAATGAGGTCAGTGTGATGATGAGGCCTGCACCATTATGCGGTGTCTGGGCTTTATGAGGTCAGTGTGATGAGGAGGTCTGCACCATTATGAGGGGACTGGGCTTTATGAGGTCAGTGTGATGAGGAGGGCTGCACCATTATGCCGTGTCTGGGCGTTATGAGGTCAGTTTCATGATGAGGCTTGCATCATTATGACATGTCTGGTCTTTATGCGGTGACTGTGATGATGAGGCCTGCACCATTATGACATGTCTGGGCTTTATGAGGTCAGTGTGATGATGAGGCCTGCACCATTATGACATGTCTGGGCTTTATGAGGTCTGTGTGATGATGAGCCCTGCACCCTTATGACATCTCTGGGCTTTATGAGGTCAGTGTGATGATGAGGCCTGCACCATTATGACATGTCTGGGCTTTATGAGGTAACTGTGATGATGAGACCTGCACCATTATGACATGTCTGGGCTTTATGAGGTCAGTGTGGTGATGAGGCCTGCACCATTATGACATATCTGGACTTTATGAGGTCAGTGCCATGAGGAGGCCTGCACCATTATGACATGTCTGGGCTTTACGAGGTCAGTGCCATGATGAGACATGCGCCATTATGACATGTCTGGGCTTTTTGAGGTCAGTGTGATGATGAGACCTGCACAAATATGAGTTGTATGGGCTTTATCAGGTGACTGTGACGATGAGGCCTGCATCATTATGACATGTCTGGGCTTTATGAGGTCAGTGTGATGATGAGGCCTGCACCATTATGAGGTGTCTGGGCTTTATGAGGTGAGTGTGATGTTGAGGCCTGCACCATTATGACATGTCTGGACTTTATGAGGTCAGTGCCATGAGGAGGCCTTCACCATTATGAGGTGACTGGGCTTTATGAGGTCAGTGTGATGAGGAGGCTTGCACCGTTATTACGTGTCTGGCCGTTATGAGGTCAGTGTGATGATGAGGTTTGCATCATTATGACATGCCTGGGCTTTATGAGGCCAGTGTGCTGATGAGGCCAGCACAATTATGATATGTCTGGGCTTCATGAGGTCAGTGCCATGAGGAGGCCTGCACCATTATGACATGTCTGGGCTTTATGTGGTCAGTGTGGTGATGAGGCCTGCACCCTTATGACATGTCTGGACTTTATGAGGTCAGTGCCATGAGGAGGCCTGCACCATTATGACATGTCTGGGCTTTACGAGGTCAGTGCCATGATGAGACATGCACCATTATGACATGTCTGGGCTTTTTGAAGTCAGTGTGATGATGAGGCCTGCACAAATATGAGTTGTCTGGGCTTTATCAGGTGACTGTGACGATGAGGTCTGCACCATTATGTCATGTCTGGGCTTTATGAGGTCAGTGTGATGATGAGGCCTGCACCATTTTGACATATCTTGACTTTATGAGGTCAGTGCCATGAGGAGGCCTGCACCATTATGACATGTCTGGGATTTATGAAATCAGTGCCAAGAGGAGACCTGAACAATTATGAGGTGACTGGTCTTTAAGAGGTCAGTGTGATGAGGAGGCCTGCACCATTATGACATGTCTGGGCTTTATGTGGTCAGTGTGATGATGAGGCCTGCACCATTATGACATGTCTGGTCTTTATGAGGTCACTGTGATGATGAGGCCTGCACCATTATGACATGTCTGGGCTTTATGAGGTCACTGTGATGATGAGGTCTGCACCATTATGACATATCTGGTCTTTATGAGGTCAGTGCCATGATGAGGCCTGCACCATTATGACATGTCTGGTCTGTATGACGTCAGTGTGATGTTGAGGTCTGCACCATTATGACATGTCTGGGCTTTATGAGGTCAGTGCCATGATGAGACCCGCACCATTATGAGGTGTCTGGGCTTTATGCGGTCACTGTGATGATGAGACCTGCACCATTATGACATGTCTGGGCTTTTTGAGGTCACTGTGATGATGAGACTTGCACCATTATGACATGTCTGGGCTTTATGAGGTCAGTGCCATGAGGAGGCCTGCACCATTATGACGTGTCTGGGCTTTATGAGGTCAGGATGATGCTCAGACCTGCACCATTATGACGTGTCTGGGCTTTATGAGGTCACTGTGATGATGAGGCCTGCACCATTATGACATGTCTGGACTTTATGAGGTCAGTACCATGAGGAGACCTGCACGAGTACGACATGTATGGGCTTTATGAGGTCAGTGTCATGATGAGTCTTGCACCATTACAACGTGTCTGGGCTTTATAAGGTCAGCGTGATGCTGAGGTCTGCACCATCATGAGGTGTGTGGGCATTATGAGGTCACTGTGATTTTGAGGCTTGCATCATTATGACATGTTCAAATTTTATAAGGTCATTGCCATGATGAAGCCTGCACCATTATGACATGTCTGGGCTTTATGAGGTTAGTGCCATGATGAGGACTGCACCATTATGATGTGTCTGGGTTTTATGAGGTCAGTGCCATGATGAGACATGCACCATTATGACATGTCTGGGCTTTATGAGGTCACTGTGATGATGAGACCTGCACCATTATGGGGTGTCAGGGCTTTATGAGATCAGTGCCAAGAGGAGGCCTGCACCATTATGACATATCTGGGCTTTATGAGGTCAGTGCCATGATGAGACCTGCACCATTATGACTTGTCTGGGCTTTATGAGGTCACTGTGTTGGTGAGACCTGCACCATTATGACATGTCTGGGCTTTATGAGGTCAGTGTGATGATGAGGCCTGCACCATTATGACATGTCTGGGCTTTAAGAGGTCAGTGCCATGATGAGGCCTGCACCATTATGACATGTCTGGGCTTTATGAGGTCACTGTGATGATGCGGCCTACACCATTATGACATGTCTGGACTTTATGAGGTCAGTGCCATGAGGAGGCCTGAAAAATTATGACATGTCTGGTCTTTATGAGGTCAGTGGGATGATGAGGCCTGCACCATTATGACATGTCGGGGCTTTATGAGGTCGGTGCCATGAGGAGTCCTGCATTATTATGACATGTCTGGGCTTTATGAGGTGAGTGCCATGGGGAGGCCTGCACCATTTTGAGGTGTCTGGGCTGCATGAGGTCACTGTCATGAGGAGGCCTGCATCATTATGACGTGTCTGGGTTTTATGAGGTGACTGTGATGATGAGGACTGCACCATTATGACATGTCTGGGCTTTATGAGGTCAGTGTGATGATGAGGCCAGCAAGATTATGACATGTCTGTGCTTTATGAGGTCAGTACCGTGAGGAGGCCTGGGCCATTATGACATGTCTGGGCTTTATCAGGTCGGTGCCAAGAGGAGTCCTGCACCATTATGACATGTCTGGGCTTTATGAGGTCAGTGTGATGATGAGGCCTGCACCATTATGACATGTCTGGGCTTTATGAGGTCCGTGTAATGATGTGACTTGCACCGTTATGACATGTCTGGGCTATATGAGGTCAGTGCCATGATGAGGCCGACACCATTATGACATGTCCGGGCTTTATGAGGACAGTGTGATGATGAGGTCTGCACCATTATGACATGTCTGGGCTTTATGTGGTCCTTGCCATGAGGAGGCCTGCTCCATTATGAGTTGACTGGGCTTTATGTGGTCACTGTGATTATGAGGCCTGCACCATTATGACGTGTCTGGGCTTTATGACGTCACTGTGATGATGAGGCTTGCATCATTATGACATGTCTGAATTTTATTAAGTCAGTGCCATGATTAGGCCTGCACCATTATGACATGTCTGGGCTTTATGAGGTCACTGTGATGATGACAGCGGTACCATTATGACGTCTCTGGGTTTTATGGGGTCAGTGTGATGATGAGGCCTGCAGCATTTTGACATATCTGGGCGTTATGAGGTCGGTGTTATGATGACACCTGCACCATTATGAGGTGTCTGGGCTTTATGAGGTTAGTGTGATGATGAGGAATGCACCATTATGACATGTCTGGGCCTTATAAGGTCAGTGTGATGATGAGGCCTGCACCATTATGACATGTCTGGGCTTTATAAGGTCAGTGTGATTATGAGACCTGCACCATTATGAGGCGTCAGGACTTTATGAGGTCCGTGCCACGATTAGGCCTGCACTATTATGACATGACTGGCCTTTTTGAGGTCAGTGCCAAGAGGAGGCCTGCACCATTATGACATGTCTAGTCTTTATGAGGTCAGTGTGATGATGAGGCCTGCACCATTATGACATGTCTGGACTTTATGAGGTCAGTACCGTGAGGAGGCCTGGGCCATTATGACATGTCTGGGGTTTATGAGGTCAGTGCCATGATGAGACCTGCACGATTATGGCATGACTGTGCTTTATGAGGTCAGTGCCATAATGAGACCTGCACTGTTATGACATGTCTGGGCTTTATGAGGTCAGCGCCAAGAGGAGGCCGGAACCATTATGACATGTCTGGGTTTTATGAGGTCAGTGCCATGATGAGACCTGCACCATTATGACTTGTCTGGAATTTCTGAGGTCAGTGTGAGGATGAGGCCTGCACCATTATGACATGTTCGAATTTTATGAGGTCGGTGCCATGATGAGGCCTGCACCATTATGACATGTCTGGGCTTTATGAGGTCAGTGTGATGATGAGGCCTGCACCATTATGACATGTCTGGGCTTTATGAGGTCACTGTGATGATGAGACCTGCACCATTATGTTATGTCTGGACTTTATGAGGTCAGTGCCATGAGGAGGCCTGCACCATTATGACATGTCTGGGCTTTACGAGGTCAGTGCCATGATGAGACATGCGCCATTATGACATGTCTGGGCTTTTTGAGGTCAGTGTGATGATGAGACCTGCACAAATATGAGTTGTATGGGCTTTATCAGGTGACTGTGACGATGAGGCCTGCATCATTATGACATGTCTGGGCTTTATGAGGTCAGTGTGATGATGAGGCCTGCACCATTATGAGGTGTCTGGGCTTTATGAGGTGAGTGTGATGTTGAGGCCTGCACCATTATGACATGTCTGGGCTTTATGAGGTCAGTGCCATGAGGAGGCCTTCACCATTATGAGGTGACTGGGCTTTATGAGGTCAGTGTGATGAGGAGGCTTGCACCGTTATTACGTGTCTGGCCGTTATGAGGTCAGTGTGATGATGAGGTTTGCATCATTATGACATGCCTGGGCTTTATGAGGCCAGTGTGCTGATGAGGCCAGCACAATTATGATATGTCTGGGCTTCATGAGGTCAGTGCCATGAGGAGGCCTGCACCATTATGACATGTCTGGGCTTTATGTGGTCAGTGTGGTGATGAGGCCTGCACCCTTATGACATGTCTGGACTTTATGAGGTCAGTGCCATGAGGAGACCTGCACCATTATGACATGTCTGGGCTTTACGAGGTCAGTGCCATGATGAGACATGCACCATTATGACATGTCTGGGCTTTTTGAAGTCAGTGTGATGATGAGGCCTGCACAAATATGAGTTGTCTGGGTTTTATCAGGTGACTGTGACGATGAGGTCTGCACCATTATGTCATGTCTGGGCTTTATGAGGTCAGTGTGAGGATGAGGCCTGCACCATTTTGACATATCTTGACTTTATGAGGTCAGTGCCATGAGGAGGCCTGCACCATTATGACATGTCTGGGATTTATGAAATCAGTGCCAAGAGGAGACCTGAACAATTATGAGGTGACTGGTCTTTAAGAGGTCAGTGTGATGAGGAGGCCTGCACCATTATGACATGTCTGGGCTTTATGTGGTCAGTGTGATGATGAGGCCTGCACCATTATGACATGTCTGGTCTTTATGAGGTCACTGTGATGATGAGGCCTGCACCATTATGACATGTCTGGGCTTTATGAGGTCACTGTGATGATGAGGTCTGCACCATTATGACATATCTGGTCTTTATGAGGTCAGTGCCATGATGAGGCCTGCACCATTATGACATGTCTGGTCTGTATGACGTCAGTGTGATGTTGAGGTCTGCACCATTATGACATGTCTGGGCTTTATGAGGTCAGTGCCATGATGAGACCCGCACCATTATGAGGTGTCTGGGCTTTATGCGGTCACTGTGATGATGAGACCTGCACCATTATGACATGTCTGGGCTTTTTGAGGTCACTGTGATGATGAGACTTGCACCATTATGACATGTCTGGGCTTTATGAGGTCAGTGCCATGAGGAGGCCTGCACCATTATGACGTGTCTGGGCTTTATGAGGTCAGGATGATGCTCAGACCTGCACCATTATGACGTGTCTGGGCTTTATGAGGTCAGTGTGATGATGAGGCCTGCACCATTATGACATGTCTGGACTTTATGAGGTCAGTGCCATGAGGAGACCTGCACGAGTACGACATGTATGGGCTTTATGAGGTCAGTGTCATGATGAGTCTTGCACCATTACAACGTGTCTGGGCTTTATAAGGTCAGCGTGATGCTGAGGTCTGCACCATCATGAGGTGTGTGGGCATTATGAGGTCACTGTGATTTTGAGGCTTGCATCATTATGACATGTTCAAATTTTATAAGGTCATTGCCATGATGAAGCCTGCACCATTATGACATGTCTGGGCTTTATGAGGTTAGTGCCATGATGAGGACTGCACCATTATGATGTGTCTGGGCTTTATGAGGTCAGTGCCATGATGAGACATGCACCATTATGACATGTCTGGGCTTTATGAGGTCACTGTGATGATGAGACCTGCACCATTATGGGGTGTCAGGGCTTTATGAGATCAGTGCCAAGAGGAGGCCTGCACCATTATGACATATCTGGGCTTTATGAGGTCAGTGCCATGATGAGACCTGCACCATTATGACTTGTCTGGGCTTTATGAGGTCACTGTGTTGGTGAGACCTGCACCATTATGACATGTCTGGGCTTTATGAGGTCAGTGTGATGATGAGGCCTGCACCATTATGAGGTGTCTGGGCTTTATGAGGTGAGTGTGATGTTGAGGCCTGCACCATTATGACATGTCTGGGCTTTATGAGGTCAGTGCCATGAGGAGGCCTTCACCATTATGAGGTGACTGGGCTTTATGAGGTCAGTGTGATGAGGAGGCTTGCACCGTTATTACGTGTCTGGCCGTTATGAGGTCAGTGTGATGATGAGGTTTGCATCATTATGACATGCCTGGGCTTTATGAGGCCAGTGTGCTGATGAGGCCAGCACAATTATGATATGTCTGGGCTTCATGAGGTCAGTGCCATGAGGAGGCCTGCACCATTATGACATGTCTGGGCTTTATGTGGTCAGTGTGGTGATGAGGCCTGCACCCTTATGACATGTCTGGACTTTATGAGGTCAGTGCCATGAGGAGACCTGCACCATTATGACATGTCTGGGCTTTACGAGGTCAGTGCCATGATGAGACATGCACCATTATGACATGTCTGGGCTTTTTGAAGTCAGTGTGATGATGAGGCCTGCACAAATATGAGTTGTCTGGGTTTTATCAGGTGACTGTGACGATGAGGTCTGCACCATTATGTCATGTCTGGGCTTTATGAGGTCAGTGTGAGGATGAGGCCTGCACCATTTTGACATATCTTGACTTTATGAGGTCAGTGCCATGAGGAGGCCTGCACCATTATGACATGTCTGGGATTTATGAAATCAGTGCCAAGAGGAGACCTGAACAATTATGAGGTGACTGGTCTTTAAGAGGTCAGTGTGATGAGGAGGCCTGCACCATTATGACATGTCTGGGCTTTATGTGGTCAGTGTGATGATGAGGCCTGCACCATTATGACATGTCTGGTCTTTATGAGGTCACTGTGATGATGAGGCCTGCACCATTATGACATGTCTGGGCTTTATGAGGTCACTGTGATGATGAGGTCTGCACCATTATGACATATCTGGTCTTTATGAGGTCAGTGCCATGATGAGGCCTGCACCATTATGACATGTCTGGTCTGTATGACGTCAGTGTGATGTTGAGGTCTGCACCATTATGACATGTCTGGGCTTTATGAGGTCAGTGCCATGATGAGACCCGCACCATTATGAGGTGTCTGGGCTTTATGCGGTCACTGTGATGATGAGACCTGCACCATTATGACATGTCTGGGCTTTTTGAGGTCACTGTGATGATGAGACTTGCACCATTATGACATGTCTGGGCTTTATGAGGTCAGTGCCATGAGGAGGCCTGCACCATTATGACGTGTCTGGGCTTTATGAGGTCAGGATGATGCTCAGACCTGCACCATTATGACGTGTCTGGGCTTTATGAGGTCAGTGTGATGA
Source organism: Pseudopipra pipra (assembly GCF_036250125.1). NCBI lineage: Eukaryota > Metazoa > Chordata > Aves > Passeriformes > Pipridae > Pseudopipra > Pseudopipra pipra. The sequence goes on from NW_026990585.1 coordinate 68,116, forward strand.
TGAGGCCTGCACCATTATGACATGTCTGGACTTTATGAGGTCAGTGCCATGAGGAGACCTGCACGAGTACGACATGTATGGGCTTTATGAGGTCAGTGTCATGATGAGTCTTGCACCATTACAACGTGTCTGGGCTTTATAAGGTCAGCGTGATGCTGAGGTCTGCACCATCATGAGGTGTGTGGGCATTATGAGGTCACTGTGATTTTGAGGCTTGCATCATTATGACATGTTCAAATTTTATAAGGTCATTGCCATGATGAAGCCTGCACCATTATGACATGTCTGGGCTTTATGAGGTTAGTGCCATGATGAGGACTGCACCATTATGATGTGTCTGGGTTTTATGAGGTCAGTGCCATGATGAGACATGCACCATTATGACATGTCTGGGCGTTATGAGGTCACTGTGATGATGAGACCTGCACCATTATGGGGTGTCAGGGCTTTATGAGATCAGTGCCAAGAGGAGGCCTGCACCATTATGACATATCTGGGCTTTATGAGGTCAGTGCCATGATGAGACCTGCACCATTATGACTTGTCTGGGCTTTATGAGGTCACTGTGTTGGTGAGACCTGCACCATTATGACATGTCTGGGCTTTATGAGGTCAGTGTGATGATGAGGCCTGCACCATTATGACATGTCTGGGCTTTAAGAGGTCAGTGCCATGATGAGGCCTGCACCATTATGACATGTCTGGGCTTTATGAGGTCACTGTGATGATGCGGCCTACACCATTATGACATGTCTGGACTTTATGAGGTCAGTGCCATGAGGAGGCCTGAAAAATTATGACATGTCTGGTCTTTATGAGGTCAGTGGGATGATGAGGCCTGCACCATTATGACATGTCGGGGCTTTATGAGGTCGGTGCCATGAGGAGTCCTGCATTATTATGACATGTCTGGGCTTTATGAGGTGAGTGCCATGGGGAGGCCTGCACCATTTTGAGGTGTCTGGGCTGCATGAGGTCACTGTCATGAGGAGGCCTGCATCATTATGACATGTCTGGGTTTTATGAGGTGACTGTGATGATGAGGACTGCACCATTATGACATGTCTGGGCTTTCTGAGGTCAGTGTGATGATGAGGCCAGCAAGATTATGACATGTCTGTGCTTTATGAGGTCAGTACCGTGAGGAGGCCTGGGCCATTATGACATGTCTGGGCTTTATCAGGTCGGTGCCAAGAGGAGTCCTGCACCATTATGACATGTCTGGGCTTTATGAGGTCAGTGTGATGATGAGGCCTGCACCATTATGACATGTCTGGGCTTTATGAGGTCCGTGTAATGATGTGACTTGCACCGTTATGACATGTCTGGGCTATATGAGGTCAGTGCCATGATGAGGCCGGCACCATTATGACATGTCCGGGCTTTATGAGGACAGTGTGATGATGAGGTCTGCACCATTATGACATGTCTGGGCTTTATGTGGTCCTTGCCATGAGGAGGCCTGCTCCATTATGAGTTGACTGGGCTTTATGTGGTCACTGTGATTATGAGGCCTGCACCATTATGACGTGTCTGGGCTTTATGACGTCACTGTGATGATGAGGCTTGCATCATTATGACATGTCTGAATTTTATTAAGTCAGTGCCATGATTAGGCCTGCACCATTATGACATGTCTGGGCTTTATGAGGTCACTGTGATGATGACAGCGGTACCATTATGACGTCTCTGGGTTTTATGGGGTCAGTGTGATGATGAGGCCTGCAGCATTTTGACATATCTGGGCGTTATGAGGTCGGTGTTATGATGACACCTGCACCATTATGAGGTGTCTGGGCTTTATGAGGTTAGTGTGATGATGAGGAATGCACCATTATGACATGTCTGGGCCTTATAAGGTCAGTGTGATGATGAGGCCTGCACCATTATGACATGTCTGGGCTTTATAAGGTCAGTGTGATTATGAGACCTGCACCATTATGAGGCGTCAGGACTTTATGAGGTCCGTACCACGATTAGGCCTGCACTATTATGACATGACTGGCCTTTTTGAGGTCAGTGCCAAGAGGAGGCCTGCACCATTATGACATGTCTAGTCTTTATGAGGTCAGTGTGATGATGAGGCCTGCACCATTATGACATGTCTGGACTTTATGAGGTCAGTACCGTGAGGATGCCTGCGCCATTATGACATGTCTGGGGTTTATGAGGTCAGTGCCATGATGAGACCTGCACGATTATGGCATGACTGTGCTTTATGAGGTCAGTGCCATAATGAGACCTGCACTGTTATGACATGTCTGGGCTTTATGAGGTCAGCGCCAAGAGGAGGCCTGAACCATTATGACATGTCTGGGTTTTATGAGGTCAGTGCCATGATGAGACCTGCACCATTATGACTTGTCTGGAATTTCTGAGGTCAGTGTGAGGATGAGGCCTGCACCATTATGACATGTTCGAATTTTATGAGGTCGGTGCCATGATGAGGCCTGCACCATTATGACATGTCTGGGCTTTATGAGGTCAGTGTGATGATGAGGCCTGCACCATTATGACATGTCTGGGCTTTATGAGGTCACTGTGATGATGAGACCTGCACCATTATGTTATGTCTGGGCGTTATGAGGTCAGTGCCATGAAGAGGCCGGAACCATTATGACATATCTGGGCTTTATGAAGTCAGTGTGATGATGAGGCCTGCTCCATTATGACATGTCTGGGCTTTATGAGGTCACTGTGATGATGCAGCCTGCAGCATTATGACATGTCTAGGCTTTATGAAGTCAGTGTCATGATGAGGCCTGAACCATTATGACATGTCTGGGCTTTATGAGGTCAGTGTGGTGATGAGGCCTGCACCCTTATGACATGTCTGGGCTTTATGAGGTCAGTGCCATGAGGAGGCCTGCACCATTATGACATGTCTGGGTTTATGAGGTCAGTGTGATGATGAGACCTGAACCATTATGACATATCTGGACTTTATGAGGTCAGTGTGATGATGAGACCTGCACCATTATGGGTTGTCAGGGCTTTATGAGATCAGTGCCAAGAGGAGGCCTGCACCATTATGACATGTCTGGGCTTTACGAGGTCAGTGCCATGATGAGACCTGCACCATTATGACATGTCTGGGCTTTATGTGGTCGGTGTGATGATGAGGCCTGCACCATTATGAGGTGTCTGGGCTTTATGACGTGAGTGTGATGTTGAGGCCTGCACCATTATGACATGTCTGGGCTTTATGAGGTCAGTGCCATGAGGAGGCCTTCACCATTATGAGGTGACTGGGCTTTATGAGGTCAGTGTGATGAGGAGGCTTGCATCACTATGACATGTCTGGGTTTTATGAGGTGACTGTGATGATGAGGCCTGCACCATTATGACATGTCTGGGCTTTATGAGGTCAGTGCCATGAGGCCTGCACCATTATGACATGTCTGGGCTTTATGAGGTCAGTGTGATGATGAGGCCAGCACAATTATGATATGTCCGGGCTTCATGAGGTCAGTGCCATGAGGAGGCCTGGGCCATTATGACATGTCTGGGCTTTATGAGGTCAGTGCCATGATGAGGCCTGCACCATTATGACATGTCTGGGCTTTATGAGGTCAGTGCCATGAGGAGGCCTGGGCCATTATGACATGTCTGGGCTTTATGAGGTCAGTGCCATGATGAGACCTGCATGATTATGACATGTCTGGGCTTTATGAGGTCAGTGCCATAATGAGGCCTGCACTATTATGACATGTCTGGTCTGTATGACGTCAGTGTGATGTTGAGGCCTGCACCATTATGACATGTCTGGGCTTCATGAGGTCAGTGTAATGATGAGTACTGCTCCATTATGACGTTTCTGGGCTTTATGAGGTCAGTGTGGTGATGAGGCCTGCACCCTTATGACATGTCTGGGCTTTATGAGGTCAGTGCCATGAGGAGGCCTGCACCATTATGACATGTCTGGGTTTATGAGGTCAGTGTGATGAAGAGACCTGCACCATTATGACATGTCTGGGCTTTATGGGGTCACTGTGTTGGTGAGGCCTGCACGATTATGAGGTGTCTGGGCGACATGAGGTCAGTGTTATGATGAGGCCTGCATCATTATGACATGTTCGAATTTTATGCGGTCAGTGCCATGACGAGGCCTGCACCATTATGACATGTCTGGGCTTTATGAGGTCAGTGCCATGATGATAAGGCCTGCACCATTATGACATGTCTGGGCTTTATGACGTGACTGTGATGATGAGGTTTGCACCATTATGACATGTCTGGGCTTTATGAGGTCAGTGCCATGAAGAGGCCTGCACCATTATGAGGTGACTGGGCTTTATGAGGTCAGTGTGAGGATGAGGCCTGCACCATTATGAGGTGTCTGGGCGACATGAGGTCAGTGTTATGATGAGGCCTGCATCATTATGACATGTTCGAATTTTATGCGGTCAGTGCCATGATGAGGCCTGCACCATTATGACATGTCTGGGCTTTAAGAGGTCACTGTGATGATGCGGCCTGCACCATTATGACATGTCTGGACTTTATGAGGTCAGTGCCATGAGGAGGCCTGCACCGTTATGACATGTCTGGGCTTTATGAGGTCAGTGCCAAGAGGAGACCTGAAACATTATGACATTTCTGGTCTTTATGAGGTCAGTGTGATGATGAGGCCTGCACCATTATGACATGTCTGGGCTTTATGAGGTCAGTGTGATGATGAGGCCTGCACCATTATGACATGTCTGGGCTTTATGAGGTCAGTGCCAAGAGGAGGCCTGCGCCATTATGACATGTCTGGGCTTTATGAGGTCACTGTGTTGATTAGGTCTGCACGATTATGACATGTCTGGGCTTTATGAGGTCAGTGTGATGATAAGGCCTGCACCATTATGACATGTCTGGGCATTATGACGTGACTGTGATGATGAGGTCTGCACCATTATGACATGTCTGGGCTTTATGAGGTCAGTGCCATGAAGAGACATGCACCATTATGAGGTGACTGGGCTTTTTGAGGTCAGTGTGAGGATGAGGCCTGCACCATTATGAGGTGTCTGGGCGATATGAGGTCAGTGTTATGATGAGGCCTGCATCATTATGACACGTTCGAATTTTATGAGGTCAGTGCCATGATGAGGCCTGCACCATTATGACATGTCTGGGCTTTACGAGGTCAGTGCCATGATGCGGCCTGCACCATTATGACATGTCTGGACTTTATGAGGTCAGTGTCATGAGGAGGCCTGAAACATTATGATATGTCTGGGCTTTATGAGGTCAGTGCCAAGAGGAGGCCTGAAACATTATGACATGTCTGGTCTTTATGAGGTCAGTGGGATGATGAGGCCTGCACCGTTATGACATGTCTGGGCTTTATGAGGTCTGTGTGATGATGAGGCCTGCACCATTATGACATGTCTGGGCTTTATGAGGTCTGTGTGATGAGGAGGCCTGCACCATTATGACATGTCTGGGCTTTACGAGGTCAGTGCCATGAGGATGCCTGCGCCATTATGACATGTCTGGGCTTTATGAGGTCACTGTGATGATGAGGCCTGCATCATTATGACATGTCTGGGCTCTATGAGGTCAGTGCCATGAGGAGGCCTGCACCATTATGACATGTCTGGGCTTTATGAGGTCAGTGTGAGGATGAGGCCTGCACCGTCATGACATGTCTGGGCTTTATGAGGTCACTGTGTTGGTTAGGTCTGCACGATTATGACATGTCTGGGCTTTATGAGGTCAGTGCCATGATTAGACAGGCACCATTATGACATGTCTGGGCTTTATGACGTGACTGTCATGATGAGGTCTGCACCATTATGACATGTCTGGGCTTTATGAGGTCAGTGCCATGAAGAGACATGCACCATTATGAAGTGACTGGGCTTTTTGAGGTCAGTGTGAGGATGAGGCCTGCACCATTATGAGGTGTCTGGGCGATATGAGGTCAGTGTTATGATGAGGCCTGCATCATTATGACATGTTCGAATTTTATGAGGTCAGTGCCATGATGAGGCCTGAACCATTATGACATGTCTGGGCTTTAAGAGGTCACTGTGATGATGCGGCCTGCACCATTATGACATGTCTGGACTTTTTGAGGTCAGTGTCATGAGGAGGCCTGCACCGTTATGACATGTCTGGGCTTTATGAGGTCAGTGCCAAGAGGAGGCCTGAAACATTATGACATTTCTGGTCTTTATGAGGTCAGTGGGATGATGAGGCCTGCACCATTATGACATCTCTGGGCTTTATGAGGTCTGTGTGATGATGAGGCCTGCACCATTATAACATGTCTGGGCTTTATGAGGTCAGTGCCAAGAGGAGGCCTGCACCATTGTGACATGTCTGGGCTTTATGAGGTCAGTGTGGTGATGAGGCCTGCACCATTATGACATGTCTGGTCTTTATGAGGTCAGTGGGATTGATGAGGGCTGCACCATTGTGACATATCTGGGCTTTATGGGGTCAGTGTGATGATGAGGCCTGCACCATTATGACATGTCTTGGCTTTATGAGGTCAGTGCCATGAGGAGGCCTGCACCATTATGACATGTCTGGTCTTTATGAGGTCAGTGCCATGAGGTGGCCTGCATTATTATGACATGTCTGGGTTTTATGAGGTCAGTGCCAAGAGGAGGCCTGAACCATTATGACATGTCTGGTCTTTATGAGGTGAGTGGGATGATGAGGCCTGCACCACTGTGAAATGTCTGGGCTTTATGAGGTCAGTGCCATGATGAGACCTGCACCATTATGACGTGTCTGGGATTTATGGGGTCACTGTGTTGTTGAGGCCTGCACGATTATGACATGTCTCGGCTTTATGAGGTCGGTGTTTTGATGAGGCCTGCACCATTATGAGGTGTCTGGGCTTTATGAGGTTAGTGTGATGATGAGGCCTGCACCATTATGACATGTCTGGGCTTTATGAGGTCAGTGTGATTATGAGACCTGCACCACTATGAGGTGTCAGTACCAAGAGGAGGCCTGCACCATTATGACATGTATAGTGTTTATGAGGTCAGTGTGATGATGAGGTCTGTACCATTATGACATGTCTGCACTTTATGAGGTCAGTACCATGAGGAGGCCTGGACCATTATGACATGTCTGGTCTTTATGAGGTCAGTGCCATAATGAGGCCTGCACTATTATGACATGTCTGGGCTTCATGAAGTCAGTGTAATGATGAGTACTACACCACTATGACATGTCTGGGCTTTTTGAGGACAGTGCCTTGATGACACCTGCACCATTATGACATTTTTAGAGTCGTTTTGGCAGTTGGGAGGCAGGTGTGAAAACAGGAAACAATAGCCCTTATCGCCAGGAAAGAAAGCCTGGAAACTTGGGTTTGTGGTGCAGTGTGTTTGCCAAGCTGGGGCGTCCATGAACAGCGAGTGCATTCTGCGCTGTCATCTTTGTTGTGGGAGGAATCCTTGTTTATGTGCAATTTTGGGAGTTGGTCTGGCAGTTGGGAGGCAGGTGTGAAAACAGGAAATGACAGCGCTTATCGGCAGGAAAGAAAGCCTGAAAGCTTTGGCTTTGTGGTGCTTTTGGTTTGAGAGCCCGGAGACTCCATGCGGAGCACGACCTTTCTGTGCTGGAATCTTTGTTGTGGGAGGAATCTTTGTTTAGAAGCAATTTTCAGAGTCGGTCTGGCAGTTGGGAGGCAGGTGTGAAAACAGGAAACAATAGCCCTTATCCCCAGGAAAGAAAGCCTGGAAACTTGGGTTTGTGGTGCAGTGTGTTTGCCAAGCTGGGGCGTCCATGAATAGCGAGTGCATTCTGTGCTGTCATCTTTGTTGTGGGAGGAATCTTTGTTTATATGCAATTTTGGGAGTCAGGCTGGCAGTTGGGAGGTAGGTGTGAAAACAGGAAACAATAGCCCTTATGCCCAGGAAAGAAAGCCTGGAAACTTGGGTTTGTGGTGCAATGTGCTTGCCATGCTGGGGCGTCCATGAGTAGCGAGTGCTTTCTGTGCTGTCATTTTTGTTGTGGGAGGAATCTTTGTTTATAAGCAATTTTCAGCGACGGTCTGGCAGTTGGGAGGCAGCTGTGAAAACAGGAAATGACAGCGCTTATCGGCAGGAAAGACAGCCTGGAAGCTTTGGCTTTGTGGTGCTTTTGGTTTGACAGACTGGAGACTCCATGCGGAGCACGACCTTTCTGTGCTGTCATCTTTGTTGTGGGAAGAATCTTTGTTAATATGCAATTTTGGGAGTTGGGCTGGCAGTTGGGAGGCAGGTGTGAAAACAGGAAACAATAGCCCTTATCCCCAGGAAAGAAAGCCTGGAAACTTGGGTTTGTGGTGCAGTGTGTTTGCCAAGCTGGGGCGTCCATGAATAGCGAGTGCTTTCTGTGCTGTCATCTTTGTTGTGGGAGGAATCTTTGTTTATATGCAATTTTGGGAGTTGGGCTGGCAGTTGGGAGGCAGGTGTGAAGACAGGAAACAATAGCCCTTATCCCCAGGAAAGAAAGCCTGGAAACTTGGGTTTGTGGTGCAGTGTGTTTGCCAAGCTGGGGCGTCCATTAACAGCGAGCGCATTCTGTGCTGGAATCTTTGTTGTGGGAGGAATCTTCCTTCGTATGCAATTTTGGGAGTTGGGCTGGCAGTTGGGAGGCAGGTGTGAAAACAGGAAATGACAGCGCTTATCGGCAGGAAAGAAAGCCTGGAAGCTTTGACTTTGTGGTGCTTTTGGTTTGACAGCCCGGAGACTCCATGCGGAGCACGACCTTTCTGTGCTGGAATCTTTGTTGTGGGAGGAATCTTTGTTTCTATGCAATTTTAGGAGTTGGTCTGGCAGTTGTAGGCAGGTGTGAAAACAGGAAACAATAACCATTATCCCCAGGACAGAAAACCTGGAAACTTGGGATTGTGGTGCAGTGTGTTTGCCAAGCTGGGGCGTTCATGAATAGCAAGTGCATTCTGTGCTGTCATCTTTGTTGTGGGAGGAATCCTTGTTTATATGCAATTTTGTGAGTCGGTCTGCCAGTTGGGAGGCAGGTGTGAAAACAGGAAATGACAGCGCTAATCGGCAGGATACAAAGCCTGGAAGCTTTGGCTTTGTGGTGCAATGTGTTTGTCAGCCTGGAGACTCCATGGGGAGTAGGAGCTTTCTCTGCCTACATCTTCGCTGTGGGAGGAATCTTCCTTCGTATGCAATTTTGGGAGTTGGACTGGCAGTTGGGAGGCAGGTGTGAAAACAGGAAATGACAGCGCTTATCGGCAGGAAAGAAAGCCTGAAAGCTTTGGCTTTGTGGTGCTTTTGGTTTGACAGCCCGGAGACTCCATGCGGAGCACGACCTTTCTGTGCTGTCATCTTTGTTGTGGGAGGAATCTTTGTTTATATGCAATTTTGGGAGTTGGGCTGGCAGTTGGGAGGCAGGTGTGAAAACAGGAAACAATAGCCCTTATCCCCAGGAAAGAAAGCCTGGAAACTTGGGTTTGTGGTGCAGTGTGTTTGCCAAGCTGGGGTGTCCATGAACAGCGAGTGCTTTCTGTGCTGTCATCTTTGTTGTGGGAGGAATTATTGTTTATATGCAATTTTGGGAGTTGGGCTGGCAGTTGGGAGGCAGGTGTGAAAACAGGAAACAATAGCCCTTATCGCCAGGAAAGAAAGCCTGGAAACTTGGGTTTGTGGTGCAGTGTGTTTGCCAAGCTGGGGCGTCCATGAACAGCGAGTGCATTCTGCGCTGTCATCTTTGTTGTGGGAGGAATCTTTGTTTTTAATCAATTTTGCCAGTTGGGCTGGCAGTTGGGAGGCAGGTGTGAAAACAGGAAATGACAGCGCTTATCGGCAGGAAAGAAAGCCTGGAAGCTTTGGCTTTGTGGTGCTTTTGGTTTGTCAGCCTGGAGACTCCATGCGGAGCAAGATCTTTCTGTGCTGTCATCTTTGTTGTGGGAGGAATCTTTGTTTATAAGCAATTTTCAGAGTCGGTCTGGCAGTTGGGAGGCAGGTGTGAAAACAGGAAACAATAGCCCTTATCCCCAGGAAAGAAAGCCTGGAAACTTGGGTTTGTGGTGCAGTGTGTTTGCCAAGCTGGGGCGTCCATGAATAGCGAGTGCATTCTGTGCTGTCATCTTTGTTGTGGGAGGAATCTTTGTTTATATGCAATTTTGGGAGTCAGGCTGGCAGTTGGGAGGTAGGTGTGAAAACAGGAAACAATAGCCCTTATGCCCAGGAAAGAAAGCCTGGAAACTTGGGTTTGTGGTGCAATGTGCTTGCCATGCTGGGGCGTCCATGAATAGCGAGTGCTTTCTGTGCTGTCATTTTTGTTGTGGGAGGAATCTTTGTTTATAAGCAATTTTCAGAGACGGTCTGGCAGTTGGGAGGCAGCTGTGAAAACAGGAAATGACAGCGCTTATCGGCAGGAAAGACAGCCTGGAAGCTTTGGCTTTGTGGTGCTTTTGGTTTGACAGACTGGAGACTCCATGCGGAGCACGACCTTTCTGTGCTGTCATCTTTGTTGTGGGAAGAATCTTTGTTAATATGCAATTTTGGGAGTTGGGCTGGCAGTTGGGAGGCAGGTGTGAAAACAGGAAACAATAGCCCTTATCCCCAGGAAAGAAAGCCTGGAAACTTGGGTTTGTGGTGCAGTGTGTTTGCCAAGCTGGGGCGTCCATGAATAGCGAGTGCTTTCTGTGCTGTCATCTTTGTTGTGGGAGGAATCTTTGTTTATATGCAATTTTGGGAGTTGGGCTGGCAGTTGGGAGGCAGGTGTGAAGACAGGAAACAATAGCCCTTATCCCCAGGAAAGAAAGCCTGGAAACTTGGGTTTGTGGTGCAGTGTGTTTGCCAAGCTGGGGCGTCCATTAACAGCGAGCGCATTCTGTGCTGGAATCTTTGTTGTGGGAGGAATCTTCCTTCGTATGCAATTTTGGGAGTTGGGCTGGCAGTTGGGAGGCAGGTGTGAAAACAGGAAATGACAGCGCTTATCGGCAGGAAAGAAAGCCTGGAAGCTTTGGCGTTGTGGTGCTTTTGGTTTGTCAGCCTGGAGACTCCATGGGGAGTAGGAGCTTTCTCTGCCTATATCTTCGCTGTGGGAGGAATCTTCCTTCGTATGCAATTTTGGGAGTTGGGCTGGCAGTTGGGAGGCAGGTGTGAAAACAGGAAATGACAGCGCTTATCGGCAGGAAAGAAAGCCTGGAAGCTTTGACTTTGTGGTGCCTTTGGTTTGACAGCCCGGAGACTCCATGCGGAGCACGACCTTTCTGTGCTGGAATCTTTGTTGTGGGAGGAATCTTTGTTTCTATGCAATTTTAGGAGTTGGTCTGGCAGTTGTAGGCAGGTGTGAAAACAGGAAACAATAACCATTATCCCCAGGACAGAAAACCTGGAAACTTGGGATTGTGGTGCAGTGTGTTTGCCAAGCTGGGGCGTTCATGAATAGCAAGTGCATTCTGTGCTGTCATCTTTGTTGTGGGAGGAATCCTTGTTTATATGCAATTTTGTGAGTCGGTCTGCCAGTTGGGAGGCAGGTGTGAAAACAGGAAATGACAGCGCTTATCGGCAGGATACAAAGCCTGGAAGCTTTGGCTTTGTGGTGCAATGTGTTTGTCAGCCTGGAGACTCCATGGGGAGTAGGAGCTTTCTCTGCCTACATCTTCGCTGTGGGAGGAATCTTCCTTCGTATGCAATTTTGGGAGTTGGACTGGCAGTTGGGAGGCAGGTGTGAAAACAGGAAATGACAGCGCTTATCGGCAGGAAAGAAAGCCTGAAAGCTTTGGCTTTGTGGTGCTTTTGGTTTGACAGCCCGGAGACTCCATGCGGAGCACGACCTTTCTGTGCTGTCATCTTTGTTGTGGGAGGAATCTTTGTTTATATGCAATTTTGGGAGTTGGGCTGGCAGTTGGGAGGCAGGTGTGAAAACAGGAAACAATAGCCCTTATCCCCAGGAAAGAAAGCCTGGAAACTTGGGTTTGTGGTGCAGTGTGTTTGCCAAGCTGGGGTGTCCATGAACAGCGAGTGCTTTCTGTGCTGTCATCTTTGTTGTGGGAGGAATTATTGTTTATATGCAATTTTGGGAGTTGGGCTGGCAGTTGGGAGGCAGGTGTGAAAACAGGAAACAATAGCCCTTATCGCCAGGAAAGAAAGCCTGGAAACTTGGGTTTGTGGTGCAGTGTGTTTGCCAAGCTGGGGCGTCCATGAACAGCGAGTGCATTCTGCGCTGTCATCTTTGTTGTGGGAGGAATCTTTGTTTTTAATCAATTTTGCCAGTTGGGCTGGCAGTTGGGAGGCAGGTGTGAAAACAGGAAATGACAGCGCTTATCGGCAGGAAAGAAAGCCTGGAAGCTTTGGCTTTGTGGTGCTTTTGGTTTGTCAGCCTGGAGACTCCATGCGGAGCAAGATCTTTCTGTGCTGTCATCTTTGTTGTGGGAGGAATCTTTGTTTATAAGCAATTTTCAGAGTCGGTCTGGCAGTTGGGAGGCAGGTGTGAAAACAGGAAACAATAGCCTTTATCCCCAGGAAAGAAAGCCTGGAAACTTGGGTTTGTGGTGCAGTGTGTTTGCCATGCTGGGGCGTCCATGAATTAATTCTTATTAATTCTTATTAATAAAGCGTCCATGAATAGCGAGTGCTTTCTGTGCTGTCACCTTTGTTGTGGGAGGAATCCTTGTTTATATGCAATTTTGGGAGTCGGTCTGGCAGTTGGGAGGCAGGTGTGAAAACAGGAAACAATAGCCCTTATCCCCAGGAAAGAAAGCCTGGAAACTTGGGTTTGTGGTGCAGTGTGTTTGCCAAGCTGGGGCGTCCATGTGCTTTCTGTGCTGTCATCTTTGATGTGGGAGGAATCTTTGTTTATGTGCAATTTTGGGAGTTGGTCTGGCAGTTGGGAGGCAGGTGTGAAAACAGGAAATGACAGCGCTTATCGGCAGGAAAGAAAGCCTGGAAGCTTTGGCTTTGTGGTGCTTTTGGTTTGTCAGCCTGGAGACTCCATGCGGAGCAAGATCCTTCTGTGCTGTCATCTTTGTTGTGGGAGGAATTTTTGTTTATAAGCAATTTTCAGAGTAGGTCTGGCAGTTGGGAGGCTGGTGTGAAAACAGGAAACAATAGCCTTTATCCCCAGGAAAGAAAGCCTGGAAACTTGGGTTTGTGGTGCAGTGTGTTTGCCAAGCTGGGGCGTCCATGAATAGCGAGTGCTTTCTGTGCTGTCATCTTTGATGTGGGAGGAATCTTTGTTTATATGCAATTTTGGGAGTCAGGCTGGCAGTTGGGAGGCAGGTGTGAAAACAGGGAATGACAGCGCTTATCGGCAGGAAAGAAAGCCTGGGAGCTTTGGCTTTGTGGTGCTTTTGGTTTGTCAGCCTGGAGACTCCATGGGGATTAGGAGCTTTCTCTGCCTACATCTTCGCTGTGGGAGGAATCTTCCTTCGTATGCAATTTTGGGAGTTGGGCTGGCAGTTGGGAGGCAGGTGTGAAAACAGGAAATGACAGCGCTTATCGGCAGGAAAGAAAGCCTGAAAGCTTTGGCTTTGTGGTGCTTTTGGTTTGTCAGCCTGAAGACTCCATGCGGAGCAAGATCCTTCTGTGCTGTCATCTTTGTTGTGGGAGGAATCTTTGTTTAAAAGCAATTTTCATAGTCGGTCTGGCAGCTGGGAGGCAGGTGTGAAAACAGGAAATGACAGCGCTTATCGGCAGGAAAGATAGCCTGGAAGCTTTGGCTTTGTGGTGCAGTGTGTTTGTCAGCCTGGAGACTCCATGGGGAGTAGGAGCTTTCTCTGCCTACATCTTCGCTGTGGGAGGAAGCTTCCTTCGTATGCAATTTTGGAAGTTGGACTGGCAGTTGGGAGGCAGGTGTGAAAACAGGAAATGACAGCGCTTATCGGCAGGAAAGAAAGCCTGAAAACTTTGGCTTTGTGGTGCTTTTGGTTTGACAGCCCGGAGACTCCATGCGGAGCACGACCTTTCTGTGCTGTCATCTTTGTTGTGGGAGGAATCTTTGTTTATATGCAATTTTGGGAGTTGGGCTGGCAGTTGGGAGGCAGGTGTGAAAACAGGAAACAATAGCCCTTATCCCCAGGAAAGAAAGCCTGGAAACTTGGGTTTGTGGTGCAGTGTGTTTGCCAAGCTGGGGTGTGCATGAACAGCGAGTGCTTTCTGTGCTGTCATCTTTGTTGTGGGAGGAATTATTGTTTATATGCAATTTTGGGAGTTGGGCTGGCAGTTGGGAGGCAGGTGTGAAAACAGGAAACAATAGCCCTTATCGCCAGGAAAGAAAGCCTGGAAACTTGGGTTTGTGGTGCAGTGTGTTTGCCAAGCTGGGGCGTCCATGAATAGCGAGTGCTTTCTGTGCTGTCATCTTTGTTGTGGGAGGAATCCTTGTTTATATGCAATTTTGGGAGTCGGTCTGGCAGTTGGGAGGCAGGTGTGAAAACAGGGAATGACAGCGCTTATCGGCAGGATAGAAAGCCTGGAAGCTTTGGCTTTGTCGTGCTTTTGGTTTGTCAGCCTGGAGACTCCATGGGGAGTAGGAGCTTTCTCTGCCTACATCTTCGCTGTGGGTGGAATCTTCCTTCATATGCAATTTTGGGAGTTGGGCTGGCAGTTGGGAGGCAGGTGTGAAAACAGGAAATGACAGCGCTTATCGGCAGGAAAGAAAGCCTGAAAGCTTTGGCTTTGTGGTGCTTTTGGTTTGACAGCCCGGAGACTCCATGCGGAGCACGACCTTTCTGTGCTGGAATCTTTGTTGTGGGAGGAATCTTTGTTTAGAAGCAATTTTCAGAGTCGGTCTGGCAGTTGTATGCAGGTGTGAAAACAGGAAACAATAGCTCTTATCCCCAGGAAAGAAAGCCTGGAAACTTGGGTTTGTGGTGCAGTGTGCTTGCCAAGCTGGGGCGTCCATGAATAGCGAGTGCTTTCTGCGCTGTCATTTTTGTTGTGGGAGGAATCTTTGTTTATATTCAATTTTGGGAGTTGGGCTGGCAGTTGGGAGGCAGGTGTGAAAACATGAAACAATAGCCCTTATCCCCAGGAAAGAAAGCCTGGAAACTTGGGTTTGTGGTGCAGTGTGTTTGCCAAGCTGGGGCGTCCATGAATAGCGAGCGCATTCTGTGCTGTCATCTTTGTTGTGGGAGGAATCTTTGTTTTTATTCAATTTTGGGAGTTGGGCTGGCAGTTGGGAGGCAGGTGTGAAAACAGGAAATGACAGCCATTCTGACGGCTTTTTGTCTTTATCTCCCCGCCAGTGTCTGCAGGAAGAGCCCAGGGGTACTAGGACACATTGGTGGAGACAACGGAAGGCAGTGAGATCATCAGAAAGTGTTCACACGCCAACCTCCGGATCGGCGATTTTATCCCTTTCTACCGGCAGCTCCCGGGTCACAGCACGGAACTCCTCGCGCGCGCTGCTAAAGGGTGCAGAGAGCTGCGTGCGCCAGTGGGGCGGCTGTCGTTGTCGGGAGATGGACGTTGGACCTTCCTCTAACTCTCCGGACCCCCTCTTGGGGACACGGCGCTGTATTCCTTCGCCCTGGCAGACAGGGATTCATTGACACGGTCGCCTTTGGAGCTTTCAGGGGCTTTTCTTAGAAATGCACAACTCGTTTAATACTTTCTACAGGGCAGCAATGTAGCGCCCCTATGAAAAAAGGGCGTTTCACTACTACACAAAGCACGGACCCCAGGAGTTCTCTAAAGGACAGAGAGAAAAGCAAGGGAAAAGAATGGCTTCACAAAAATAAGAGTGGTGAGTGTTTCTTGGGAATGCTTTATGGAGCAGAGGGGGGGACGGACGGGAGGCTAGTTGGGAGACTGAGCTCTGTGAAGAACCTGCCAGGCAGGACGGCAGCCTCGAGGGACCTGCACGGCCACCTCATTCGCGGCCACCACGGTGCCCGGGCGCCAGCCTTGCGCACCGAGCAGAACCGCGGCCAGCGCCGCCAGCCCCGCTCCCCAAAGAGCCGCATCCAGCGATCCGCCGCCCGGCCTCCCGCTGCCCCCAACAGCCCCGTCTCTCTGCTCCGGTCGGTCCGCCTCCTCCCCGCCTCCTCTCCCTCCTCTGCTTTCTTCTCCCTCCCCTGCCCTCCTCAACCAGTTCCGCCTCGGCACTCTGCCCCTCAACCTGCTGCAGATGTGCTGCTTCCACCACATCCAGTTCAGGTGTGACAGGCTCTTCTCTTGTCCTCTGAGCAAGAGGAGCAGCAGGAGGGACACACAAGAGCTCTCCTCACAGAGGCTGCATCGCCAGGAAGTCCAAAGAAGTTCGGAGATTCTGTGCCACGTCCGAGCTTTCTCTGGGGATGCTGCTTCTCCCATGCACTGCCTGGCCGTAGCACTCGGACCACAGCCCCTGACAAAAGCCCAGGTGGTCTTTGTGGCTAGCAGAATTGCTCCTGCTGCCAGCAGGGAAGCTCCCCGAGACAGACGAGGAGAGGCTGACCCGGGGAGCTGAGCCGGGAGGGATGTTCTGCCTCTCGTGCCCCTCGAGCATTCTCAAAAGCGCCTGCCGTGGAGGACAATTCAGGAGTCCCCCCGGGCCAGCAAAAGAGAGATGAGAAGGAAGAGATGATGGCCACGAAAAAAGCTCATGGTCTGTCAATCTTGAACTCCTCGAGACCAATCCTCAGCCCTCCCACCTAGCCCGGCCCCGCCGCCTCCGCGGCGCAGAGCTCCGAACGCCGCCCCGCTGCCGCCGCTCTCGCCGGCCCTCCGGATCCAGCCCGCACCGACGAGAGCCCGAGAGGCGTCGGCGCCCCGGTACAGTACCCGGGCTTAGTTGGATGAGGAGGACCGTGGACGGAGACGAGAACAGTGGACGGAGACGAAGACAGAGGAGGGAGAGGAAGCGGAGAGGCTGTGGAGAGGAGGCGGCCCGGCCGGAGCAGAGACGGGGCTATCGGAGGCAGCGAGAAGCCGGGCGGCGGATGGGCGCTTTCGGCGCCAGCGGAGAGCGGGACGGGCGGTGCTGGCCGCGGTTCTGCTCCGTGCGCAAGGCTGGCGCCCGGCGACCGGGGGGCCGCGGCTGGAGTTGCCGTGCAGGTCCCTCCAGGGAGGGAGGCTGCCGTCCTGCCTGGCAGGTTCTTCACAGAGCTCCGTCTCCCAACTAGCCTCCCGTCCGTCCCTCCCTCTGCTCCATAAAGTATTCCCTCGGAACACTCACCGGTCTTTTCTTTGTCGAGCCGTTCCCGTTTCCTTGCTTTACTCTCGGTCCTTCAGAGACCTCCTGCAGTCCGTCCTTCCCCTTTTCTACTTTCCTTTCTCTCTTGCTTAGCTGAGTCGCGCAGCTTCCCATTCTTCAGTGACTCCAAAAATCCACCTCTCTTTCCCGCACTCAACTCTCCAGCAAATTATTCTAATGGGCACTTCCACAACTGCACACCTTGACAGTCTCGTCAAATTCTTCTCCGTACGGTCCTGACTCTTTCTGTGCCCTGTCTTCTGGGAAGCAACATCCAGTGCAAAAAGCCATTCTGACGGCTTTTTGTCTTTATCTCCCCGCCAGTGTCTGCAGGAAGAGCCCAGGGGTACTAGGACACATTGGTGGAGACAACGGAAGGCAGTGAGATCATCAGAAAGTGTTCACACGCCAACCTCCGGATCGGCGATTTTATCCCTTTCTACCTGCAGCTCCCGGGTCACAGCACGGAACTCCTCGCGCGCGCTGCTAAAGGGTGCAGAGAGCTGCGTGCTCCAGCGGGGCGGCTGTCGTTGTCGGGAGATGGACGTTGGACCTTCCTCTAACTCTCCGGACCCCCTCTTGGGGACACGGCGCTGTATTCCTTCGCCCTGGCAGACAGGGATTCATTGACATGGTCGCCTTTGGAGCTTTCAACTAGCCTCCCGTCCGTCCCCCCCCTGCTCCATAAAGCATTCCCAAGAAACACTCACCACTCTTATTTTTGTGAAGCCATTCTTTTCCCTTGCTTTTCTCTCTGTCCTTTAGAGAACTCCTGCGGTCCGTGCTTTGTGTAGTAGTGAAACGCCCTTTTTTCATAGGGGCGCTACATTGCTGCCCTGTAGAAAGTATTAAACGAGTTGTGTATTTCTAAGAAAAGCCCCTGAAAGCTCCAAAGGCGACCGTGTCAATGAATCCCTGTCTGCCAGGGCGAAGGAATACAGCGCCGTGTCCCCAAGAGGGGGTCCGGAGAGTTAGAGGAAGGTCCAACGTCCATCTCCCGACAACGACAGCCGCCCCGCTGGCGCACGCAGCTCTCTGCACCTTTTAGCAGCGCGCGCGAGGAGTTCCGTGCTGTGACCCGGGAGCTGCCGGTAGAAAGGGATAAAATCGCCGATCCGGAGGTTGGCGTGTGAACACTTTCTGATGATCTCACTGCCTTCCGTTGTCTCCACCAATGTGTCCTAGTACCACTGGGCTCTTCCTGCAGACACTGGCGGGGAGATAAAGACAAAAAGCCGTCAGAATGGCTTTTTGCACTGGATGTTGCTTCCCAGAAGACAGGGCACAGAAAGAGTCAGGACCGTACGGAGAAGAATTTGACGAGACTGTCAAGGTGTGCAGTTGTGGAAGTGCCCATTAGAATTTGCTGGAGAGTTGAGTGCGGGAAAGAGAGGTGGATTTTTGGAGTCACTGAAGAATGGGAAGCTGCGCGACTCAGCTAAGCAAGAGAGAAAGGAAAGTAGGAAAGGGGAAGGACGGACTGCAGGAGGTCTCTGAAGGACCGAGAGTAAAGCAAGGAAACGGGAACGGCTCGACAAAGAAAAGACCGGTGAGTGTTCCGAGGGAATACTTTATGGAGCAGAGGGAGGGACGGACGGGAGGCTAGTTGGGAGACGGAGCTCTGTGAAGAACCTGCCAGGCAGGACGGCAGCCTCCCTCCCTGGAGGGACCTGCACGGCAACTCCAGCCGCGGCCCCCCGGTCGCCGGGCGCCAGCCTTGCGCACGGAGCAGAACCGCGGCCAGCGCCGCCAGTCCCGCTCTCCGCTGGCGCCGAAAGCGCCCATCCGCCGCCCGGCTTCTCGCTGCCTCCGATAGCCCCGTCTCTGCTCCGGCCGGGCCGCCTCCTCTCCGCTGCCTCTCCGCTTCCTCTCCCTCCTCTGTCTTCGTCTCCGTCCACTGTTCTCGTCTCCGTCCACGGTCCTCCTCATCCAACTAAGCCCGGGTACTGTACCGGGGCGCCGACGCCTCTCGGGCTCTCGTCGGTGCGGGCTGGATCCGGAGGGCCGGCGAGAGCGGCGGCAGCGGGGCGGCGTTCGGAGCTCTGCGCCGCGGAGGCGGCGGGGCCGGGCTAGGTGGGAGGGCTGAGGATTGGTCTCGAGGAGTTCAAGATTGACAGACCATGAGCTTTTTTCGTGGCCATCATCTCTTCCTTCTCATCTCTCTTTTGCTGGCCCGGGGGGACTCCTGAATTGTCCTCCACGGCAGGCGCTTTTGAGAATGCTCGAGGGGCACGAGACGCAGAACATCCCTCCCGGCTCAGCTCCCCGGGTCAGCCTCTCCTCGTCTGTCTCGGGGAGCATCCCTGCTGGCAGCAGGAGCAATTCTGCTAGCCACAAAGACCACCTGGGCTTTTGTCAGGGGCTGTGGTACGAGTGCTACGGCGAGGCAGTGCATGGGAGAAGCAGCATCCCCAGAGAAAGCTCGGACGTGGCACAGAATCTCCGAACTTCTTTGGACTTCCTGGCGATGCAGCCTCTGTGAGGAGAGCTCTTGTGTGTCCCTCCTGCTGCTTCTCTTGCTCAGAGGACAAGAGAAGAGCCTGTCACACCTGAACTGGATGTGGTGGAAGCAGCACATCTGCAGCAGGTTGAGGGGCAGAGTGCCGAGGCGGAACTGGTTGAGGAGGGCAGGGAAGGGAGAAGAAAGCAGAGGAGGGAGAGGAGGCGGGGAGGAGGCGGACCGGCCGGAGCAGAGAGACGGGGCTGTTGGGGGCAGCGGGAGGCCGGGCGGCGGATCGCTGGATGCGGCTCTTTGGGGAGCGGGGCTGGTGGCGCTGGCCGCGGTTCTGCTCGGTGCGCAAGGCTGGCGCCCGGGCACCGTGGTGGCCGCGAATGAGGTGGCCGTGCAGGTCCCTCGAGGCTGCCGTCCTGCCTGGCAGGTTCTTCACAGAGCTCAGTCTCCCAACTAGCCTCCCGTCCGTCCCCCCCTCTACTCCATAAAGCATTCCCACGAAACACTCACCACTCTTATTTTTGTGAAGCCATTCTTTTCCCTTGCTTTTCTCTCTGTCCTTTAGAGAACTCCTGGGGTCCGTGCTTTGTGTAGTAGTGAAACGCCCTTTTTTCATAGGGGCGCTACATTGCTGCCCTGTAGAAAGTATTAAACGAGTTGTGCATTTCTAAGAAAAGCCCCTGAAAGCTCCAAAGGCGACCGTGTCAATGAATCCCTGTCTGCCAGGGCGAAGGAATACAGCGCCGTGTCCCCAAGAGGGGGTCCGGAGAGTTAGAGGAAGGTCCAACGTCCATCTCCCGACAACGACAGCCGCCCCGCTGGCGCACGCAGCTCTCTGCACCCTTTAGCAGCGCGCGCGAGGAGTTCCGTGCTGTGACCCGGGAGCTGCCGGTAGAAAGGGATAAAATCGCCGATCCGGAGGTTGGCGTGTGAACACTTTCTGATGATCTCACTGCCTTCCGTTGTCTCCACCAATGTGTCCTAGTACCCCTGGGCTCTTCCTGCAGACACTGGCGGGGAGATAAAGACAAAAAGCCGTCAGAATGGCTTTTTGCACTGGATGTTGCTTCCCAGAAGACAGGGCACAGAAAGAGTCAGGACCGTACGGAGAAGAATTTGACGAGACTGTCAAGGTGTGCAGTTGTGGAAGTGCCCATTAGAATAATTTGCTGGAGAGTTGAGTGCGGGAAAGAGAGGTGGATTTTTGGAGTCACTGAAGAATGGGAAGCTGCGCGACTCAGCTAAGCAAGAGAGAAAGGAAAGTAGAAAAGGGGAAGGACGGACTGCAGGAGGTCTCTGAAGGACCGAGAGTAAAGCAAGGAAACGGGAACGGCTCGACAAAGAAAAGACAGGTGAGTGTTTCGAGGGAATACTTTACGGAGAAGAGGGAGGGACGGACGGGAGGCTAGTTGGGAGACGGAGCTCTGTGAAGAACCTGCCAGGCAGGACGGCAGCCTCCCTCCCTGGAGGGACCTGCACGGCAACTCCAGCCGTGGCCCCCCGGTCGCCGGACGCCAGCCTTGCGCACCGAGCAGAACCGCGGCCAGCGCCGCCAGTCCCGCTCTCCGCTGGCGCCGAAAGCGCCCATCCGCCGCCCGGCTTCTCGCTGCCTCCGATAGCCCCGTCTCTGCTCCGGCCGGGCCGCCTCCTGTCCGCTGCCTCTCCGCTTCCTCTCCCTCCTCTGTCTTCGTCTCCGTCCACTGTTCTCGTCTCCGTCCACGGTCCTCCTCATCCAACTAAGCCCGGGTACTGTACCGGGGCGCCGACGCCTCTCGGGCTCTCGTCGGTGCGGGCTGGATCCGGAGGGCCGGCGAGAGCGGCGGCAGCGGGGCGGCGTTCGGAGCTCTGCGCCGCGGAGGCGGCGGGGCCGGGCTAGGTGGGAGGGTTGAGGATTGGTCTCGAGGAGTTCAAGATTGACAGACCATGAGCTTTTTTCGTGGCCATCATCTCTTCCTTCTCATCTCTCTTTTACTGGCCCGGGGGGACTCCTGAATTGTCCTCCACGGCAGGCGCTTTTGAGAATGCTCGAGGGGCACGAGAGGCAGAACATCCCTCCCGGCTCAGCTCCCCGGGTCAGCCTCTCCTCGTCTGTCTCGAGGAGCATCCCTGCTGGCAGCAGGAGCAATTCTGCTAGCCACAAAGACCACCTGGGCTTTTGTCAGGGGCTGTGGTCCGAGTGCTACGGCCAGGCAGTGCATGGGAGAAGCAGCATCCCCAGAGAAAGCTCGGACGTGGCACAGAATCTCCGAACTTCTTTGGACTTCCTGGCGATGCAGCCTCTGTGAGGAGAGCTCTTGTGTGTCCCTCCTGCTGCTCCTCTTGCTCAGAGGACAAGAGAAGAGCCTGTCACACCTGAACTGGATGTGGTGGAAGCAGCACATCTGCAGCAGGTTGAGGGGCAGAGTGCCGAGGCGGAACTGGTTGAGGAGGGCAGGGAAGGGAGAAGAAAGCAGAGGAGGGAGAGGAGGCGGGGAGGAGGCGGACCGGCCGGAGCAGAGAGACGGGGCTGTTGGGGGCAGCGGGAGGCCGGGCGGCGGATCGCTGGATGCGGCTCTTTGGGGAGCGGGGCTGGCGGCGCTGGCCGCGGTTCTGCTCGGTGCGCAAGGCTGGTGCCCGGGGACCGTGGTGGCCGCGAATGAGGTGGCCGTGCAGGTCCCTCGAGGCTGCCGTCCTGCCTGGCAGGTTCTTCACAGAGCTCAGTCTCCCAACTAGCCTCCCGTCCGTCCCCCCCTCTGCTCCATAAAGCATTCCCAAGAAACACTCACCACTCTTATTTTTGTGAAGCCATTCTTTTCCCTTGCTTTTCTCTCTGTCCTTTAGAGAACTCCTGGGGTCCGTGCTTTGTGTAGTAGTGAAACGCCCTTTTTTCATAGGGGCGCTACATTGCTGCCCTGTAGAAAGTATTAAACGAGTTGTGTATTTCTAAGAAAAGCCCCTGAAAGCTCCAAAGGCGACCGTGTCAATGAATCCCTGTCTGCCAGGGCGAAGGAATACAGCGCCGTGTCCCCAAGAGGGGGTCCGGAGAGTTAGAGGAAGGTCCAACGTCCATCTCCCGACAACGACAGCCGCCCCGCTGGCGCACGCAGCTCTCTGCACCCTTTAGCAGCGCGCGCGAGGAGTTCCGTGCTGTGACCCGGGAGCTGCCGGTAGAAAGGGATAAAATCGCCGATCCGGAGGTTGGCGTGTGAACACTTTCTGATGATCTCACTGCCTTCCGTTGTCTCCACCAATGTGTCCTAGTACCCCTGGGCTCTTCCTGCAGACACTGGCGGGGAGATAAAGACAAAAAGCCGTCAGAATGGCTTTTTGCACTGGATGTTGCTTCCCAGAAGACAGGGCACAGAAAGAGTCAGGACCGTACGGAGAAGAATTTGACGAGACTGTCAAGGTGTGCAGTTGTAGAAGTGCCCATTAGAATTTGCTGGAGAGTTGAGTGCGGGAAAGAGAGGTGGATTTTTGGAGTCACTGAAGAATGGGAAGCTGCGCGACTCAGCTAAGCAAGAGAGAAAGGAAAGTAGAAAAGGGGAAGGACGGACTGCAGGAGGTCTCTGAAGGACCGAGAGTAAAGCAAGGAAACGGGAACGGCTCGACAAAGAAAAGACCGGTGAGTGTTCCGAGGGAATACTTTATGGAGCAGAGGGAGGGACGGACGGGAGGCTAGTTGGGAGACGGAGCTCTGTGAAGAACCTGCCAGGCAGGACGGCAGCCTCCCTCCCTGGAGGGACCTGCACGGCAACTCCAGCCGCGGCCCCCCGGTCGCCGGGCGCCAGCCATGCACACCGAGCAGAACCGCGGCCAGCGCCGCCCGTCCCGCTCTCCGCTGGCGCCGAAAGCGCCCATCCGCCGCCCGGCTTCTCGCTGCCTCCGATAGCCCCGTCTCTGCTCCGGCCGGGCCGCCTCCTCTCCGCTGCCTCTCCGCTTCCTCTCCCTCCTCTGTCTTCGTCTCCGTCCACTGTTCTCGTCTCCGTCCACGGTCCTCCTCATCCAACTAAGCCCGGGTACTGTACCGGGGCGCCGACGCCTCTCGGGCTCTCGTCGGGTGCGGGCTGGATCCGGAGGGCCGGCGAGAGCGGCGGCAGCGGGGCGGCGTTCGGAGCTCTGCGCCGCGGAGGCGGCGGGGCCGGGCTAGGTGGGAGGGTTGAGGATTGGTCTCGAGGAGTTCAAGATTGACAGACCATGAGCTTTTTTCGTGGCCATCATCTCTTCCTTCTCATCTCTCTTTTACTGGCCCGGGGGGACTCCTGAATTGTCCTCCACGGCAGGCGCTTTTGAGAATGCTCGAGGGGCACGAGAGGCAGAACATCCCTCCCGGCTCAGCTCCCCGGGTCAGCCTCTCCTCGTCTGTCTCGAGGAGCATCCCTGCTGGCAGCAGGAGCAATTCTGCTAGCCACAAAGACCACCTGGGCTTTTGTCAGGGGCTGTGGTACGAGTGCTACGGCCAGGCAGTGCATGGGAGAAGCAGCATCCCCAGAGAAAGCTCGGACGTGGCACAGAATCTCCGAACTTCTTTGGACTTCCTGGCGATGCAGCCTCTGTGAGGAGAGCTCTTGTGTGTCCCTCCTGCTGCTCCTCTTGCTCAGAGGACAAGAGAAGAGCCTGTCACACCTGAACTGGATGTGGTGGAAGCAGCACATCTGCAGCAGGTTGAGGGGCAGAGTGCCGAGGCGGAACTGGTTGAGGAGGGCAGGGAAGGGAGAAGAAAGCAGAGGAGGGAGAGGAGGCGGGGAGGAGGCGGACCGGCCGGAGCAGAGAGACGGGGCTGTTGGGGGCAGCGGGAGGCCGGGCGGCGGATCGCTGGATGCGGCTCTTTGGGGAGCGGGGCTGGCGGCGCTGGCCGCGGTTCTGCTCGGTGCGCAAGGCTGGCGCCCGGGGACCGTGGTGGCCGCGAATGAGGTGGCCGTGCAGGTCCCTCGAGGCTGCCGTCCTGCCTGGCAGGTTCTTCACAGAGCTCAGTCTCCCAACTAGCCTCCCGTCCGTCCCCCCCTCTGCTCCATAAAGCATTCCCAAGAAACACTCACCACTCTTATTTTTGTGAAGCCATTCTTTTCCCTTGCTTTTCTCTCTGTCCTTTAGAGAACTCCTGCGGTCCGTGCTTTGTGTAGTAGTGAAACGCCCTTTTTTCATAGGGGCGCTACATTGCTGCCCTGTAGAAAGTATTAAACGAGTTGTGCATTTCTAAGAAAAGCCCCTGAAAGCTCCAAAGGCGACCGTGTCAATGAATCCCTGTCTGCCAGGGCGAAGGAATACAGCGCCGTGTCCCCAAGAGGGGGTCCGGAGAGTTAGAGGAAGGTCCAACGTCCATCTCCCGACAACGACAGCCGCCCCGCTGGCGCACGCAGCTCTCTGCACCCTTTAGCAGCGCGCGCGAGGAGTTCCGTGCTGTGACCCGGGAGCTGCCGGTAGAAAGGGATAAAATCGCCGATCCGGAGGTTGGCGTGTGAACACTTTCTGATGATCTCACTGCCTTCCGTTGTCTCCACCAATGTGTCCTAGTACCCCTGGGCTCTTCCTGCAGACACTGGCGGGGAGATAAAGACAAAAAGCCGTCAGAATGGCTTTTTGCACTGGATGTTGCTTCCCAGAAGACAGGGCACAGAAAGAGTCAGGACCGTACGGAGAAGAATTTGACGAGACTGTCAAGGTGTGCAGTTGTGGAAGTGCCCATTAGAATTTGCTGGAGAGTTGAGTGCGGGAAAGAGAGGTGGATTTTTGGAGTCACTGAAGAATGGGAAGCTGCGCGACTCAGCTAAGCAAGAGAGAAAGGAAAGTAGAAAAGGGGAAGGACGGACTGCAGGAGGTCTCTGAAGGACCGAGAGTAAAGCAAGGAAACGGGAACGGCTCGACAAAGAAAAGACCGGTGAGTGTTCCGAGGGAATACTTTATGGAGCAGAGGGAGGGACGGACGGGTAGCTAGTTGGGAGACGGAGCTCTGTGAAGAACCTGCCAGGCAGGACGGCAGCCTCCCTCCCTGGAGGGACCTGCACGGCAACTCCAGCCGCGGCCCCCCGGTCGCCGGGCGCCAGCCATGCGCACCGAGCAGAACCGCGGCCAGCGCCGCCCGTCCCGCTCTCCGCTGGCGCCGAAAGCGCCCATCCGCCGCCCGGCTTCTCGCTGCCTCCGATAGCCCCGTCTCTGCTCCGGCCGGGCCGCCTCCTCTCCGCTGCCTCTCCGCTTCCTCTCCCTCCTCTGTCTTCGTCTCCGTCCACTGTTCTCGTCTCCGTCCATGGTCCTCCTCATCCAAATAAGCCCGGGTACTGTACCGGGGCGCCGACGCCTCTCGGGCTCTCGTCGGTGCGGGCTGGATCCGGAGGGCCGGCGAGAGCGGCGGCAGCGGGGCGGCGTTCGGAGCTCTGCGCCGCGGAGGCGGCGGGGCCGGGCTAGGTGGGAGGGCTGAGGATTGGTCTCGAGGAGTTCAAGATTGACAGACCATGAGCTTTTTTCGTGACCATCATCTCTTCCTTCTCATCTCTCTTTTGCTGGCCCGGGGGGACTCCTGAATTGTCCTCCACGGCAGGCGCTTTTGAGAATGCTCGAGGGGCACGAGACGCAGAACATCCCTCCCGGCTCAGCTCCCCGGGTCAGCCTCTCCTCGTCTGTCTCGGGGAGCATCCCTGCTGGCAGCAGGAGCAATTCTGCTAGCCACAAAGACCACCTGGGCTTTTGTCAGGGGCTGTGGTACGAGTGCTACGGCGAGGCAGTGCATGGGAGAAGCAGCATCCCCAGAGAAAGCTCGGACGTGGCACAGAATCTCCGAACTTCTTTGGACTTCCTGGCGATGCAGCCTCTGTGAGGAGAGCTCTTGTGTGTCCCTCCTGCTGCTCCTCTTGCTCAGAGGACAAGAGAAGAGCCTGTCACACCTGAACTGGATGTGGTGGAAGCAGCACATCTGCAGCAGGTTGAGGGGCAGAGTGCCGAGGCGGAACTGGTTGAGGAGGGCAGGGGAGGGAGAAGAAAGCAGAGGAGGGAGAGGAGGCGGGGAGGAGGCGGACCGGCCGGAGTAGAGAGACGGGGCTGTTGGGGGCAGCGGGAGGCCGGGCGGCGGATCGCTGGATGCGGCTCTTTGGGGAGCGGGGCTGGCGGCGCTGGCCGCGGTTCTGCTCGGTGCGCAAGGCTGGCGCCCGGGGACCGTGGTGGCCGCGAATGAGGTGGCCGTGCAGGTCCCTCGAGGCTGCCGTCCTGCCTGGCAGGTTCTTCACAGAGCTCAGTCTCCCAACTAGCCTCCCGTCCGTCCCCCCCTCTGCTCCATAAAGCATTCCCACGAAACACTCACCACTCTTATTTTTGTGAAGCCATTCTTTTCCCTTGCTTTTCTCTCTGTCCTTTAGAGAACTCCTGGGGTCCGTGCTTTGTGTAGTAGTGAAACGCCCTTTTTTCATAGGGGCGCTACATTGCTGCCCTGTAGAAAGTATTAAACGAGTTGTGCATTTCTAAGAAAAGCCCCTGAAAGCTCCAAAGGCGACCGTGTCAATGAATCCCTGTCTGCCAGGGTGAAAGAATACAGCGCCGTGTCCCCAAGAGGGGGTCCGGAGAGTTAGAGGAAGGTCCAACGTCCATCTCCCGACAACGACAGCCGCCCCGCTGGCGCACGCAGCTCTCTGCACCCTTTAGCAGCGCGCGCGAGGAGTTCCGTGCTGTGACCCGGGAGCTGCCGGTAGAAAGGGATAAAATCGCCGATCCGGAGGTTGGCGTGTGAACACTTTCTGATGATCTCACTGCCTTCCGTTGTCTCCACCAATGTGTCCTAGTACCCCTGGGCTCTTCCTGCAGACACTGGCGGGGAGATAAAGACAAAAAGCCGTCAGAATGGCTTTTTGCACTGGATGTTGCTTCCCAGAAGACAGGGCACAGAAAGAGTCAGGACCGTACGGAGAAGAATTTGACGAGACTGTCAAGGTGTGCAGTTGTGGAAGTGCCCATTAGAATTTGCTGGAGAGTTGAGTGCGGGAAAGAGAGGTGGATTTTTGGAGTCACTGAAGAATGGGAAGCTGCGCGACTCAGCTAAGCAAGAGAGAAAGGAAAGTAGAAAAGGGGAAGGACGGACTGCAGGAGGTCTCTGAAGGACCGAGAGTAAAGCAAGGAAACGGGAACGGCTCGACAAAGAAAAGACCGGTGAGTGTTCCGAGGGAATACTTTATGGAGCAGAGGGAGGGACGGACGGGAGGCTAGTTGGGAGACGGAGCTCTGTGAAGAACCTGCCAGGCAGGACGGCAGCCTCCCTCCCTGGAGGGACCTGCACGGCAACTCCAGCCGCGGCCCCCCGGTCGCCGGGCGCCAGCCTTGCGCACGGAGCAGAACCGCGGCCAGCGCCGCCCGTCCCGCTCTCCGCTGGCGCCGAAAGCGCCCATCCGCCGCCCGGCTTCTCGCTGCCTACGATAGCCCCGTCTCTGCTCCGGCCGGGCCGCCTCCTCTCCGCTGCCTCTCCGCTTCCTCTCCCTCCTCTGTCTTCGTCTCCGTCCACTGTTCTCGTCTCCGTCCACGGTCCTTCCTCATCCAAATAAGCCCGGGTACTGTACCGGGGCGCCGACGCCTCTCGGGCTCTCGTCGGTGCGGGCTGGATCCGGAGGGCCGGCGAGAGCGGCGGCAGCGGGGCGGCGTTCGGAGCTCTGCGCCGCGGAGGCGGCGGGGCCGGGCTAGGTGGGAGGGTTGAGGATTGGTCTCGAGGAGTTCAAGATTGACAGACCATGAGCTTTTTTCGTGGCCATCATCTCTTCCTTCTCATCTCTCTTTTACTGGCCCGGGGGGACTCCTGAATTGTCCTCCACGGCAGGCGCTTTTGAGAATGCTCGAGGGGCACGAGAGGCAGAACATCCCTCCCGGCTCAGCTCCCCGGGTCAGCCTCTCCTCGTCTGTCTCGAGGAGCATCCCTGCTGGCAGCAGGAGCAATTCTGCTAGCCACAAAGACCACCTGGGCTTTTGTCAGGGGCTGTGGTACGAGTGCTACGGCGAGGCAGTGCATGGGAGAAGCAGCATCCCCAGAGAAAGCTCGGACGTGGCACAGAATCTCCGAACTTCTTTGGACTTCCTGGCGATGCAGCCTCTGTGAGGAGAGCTCTTGTGTGTCCCTCCTGCTGCTCCTCTTGCTCAGAGGACAAGAGAAGAGCCTGTCACACCTGAACTGGATGTGGTGGAAGCAGCACATCTGCAGCAGGTTGAGGGGCAGAGTGCCGAGGCGGAACTGGTTGAGGAGGGCAGGGGAGGGAGAAGAAAGCAGAGGAGGGAGAGGAGGCGGGGAGGAGGCGGACCGGCCGGAGCAGAGAGACGGGGCTGTTGGGGGCAGCGGGAGGCCGGGCGGCGGATCGCTGGATGCGGCTCTTTGGGGAGCGGGGCTGGCGGCGCTGGCCGCGGTTCTGCTCGGTGCGCAAGGCTGGCGCCCGGGGACCGTGGTGGCCGCGAATGAGGTGGCCGTGCAGGTCCCTCGAGGCTGCCGTCCTGCCTGGCAGGTTCTTCACAGAGCTCAGTCTCCCAACTAGCCTCCCGTCCGTCCCCCCCTCTGCTCCATAAAGCATTCCCAAGAAACACTCACCACTCTTATTTTTGTGAAGCCATTCTTTTCCCTTGCTTTTCTCTCTGTCCTTTAGAGAACTCCTGCGGTCCGTGCTTTGTGTAGTAGTGAAACGCCCTTTTTTCATAGGGGCGCTACATTGCTGCCCTGTAGAAAGTATTAAACGAGTTGTGCATTTCTAAGAAAAGCCCCTGAAAGCTCCAAAGGCGACCGTGTCAATGAATCCCTGTCTGCCAGGGCGAAGGAATACAGCGCCGTGTCCCCAAGAGGGGGTCCGGAGAGTTAGAGGAAGGTCCAACGTCCATCTCCCGACAACGACAGCCGCCCCGCTGGCGCACGCAGCTCTCTGCACCCTTTAGCAGCGCGCGCGAGGAGTTCCGTGCTGTGACCCGGGAGCTGCCGGTAGAAAGGGATAAAATCGCCGATCCGGAGGTTGGCGTGTGAACACTTTCTGATGATCTCACTGCCTTCCGTTGTCTCCACCAATGTGTCCTAGTACCCCTGGGCTCTTCCTGCAGACACTGGCGGGGAGATAAAGACAAAAAGCCGTCAGAATGGCTTTTTGCACTGGATGTTGCTTCCCAGAAGACAGGGCACAGAAAGAGTCAGGACCGTACGGAGAAGAATTTGACGAGACTGTCAAGGTGTGCAGTTGTGGAAGTGCCCATTAGAATTTGCTGGAGAGTTGAGTGCGGGAAAGAGAGGTGGATTTTTGGAGTCACTGAAGAATGGGAAGCTGCGCGACTCAGCTAAGCAAGAGAGAAAGGAAAGTAGAAAAGGGGAAGGACGGACTGCAGGAGGTCTCTGAAGGACCGAGAGTAAAGCAAGGAAACGGGAACGGCTCGACAAAGAAAAGACCGGTGAGTGTTCCGAGGGAATACTTTATGGAGCAGAGGGAGGGACGGACGGGAGGCTAGTTGGGAGACGGAGCTCTGTGAAGAACCTGCCAGGCAGGACGGCAGCCTCCCTCCCTGGAGGGACCTGCACGGCAACTCCAGCCGCGGCCCCCCGGTCGCCGGGCGCCAGCCATGCACACCGAGCAGAACCGCGGCCAGCGCCGCCCGTCCCGCTCTCCGCTGGCGCCGAAAGCGCCCATCCGCCGCCCGGCTTCTCGCTGCCACCGATAGCCCCGTCTCTGCTCCGGCCGGGCCGCCTCCTCCCCGCCTCCTCTCCCTCCTCTGTCTTCGTCTCCGTCCACTGTTCTCGTCTCCGTCCACGGTCCTCCTCATCCAACTAAGCCCGGGTACTGTACCGGGGCGCCGACGCCTCTCGGGCTCTCGTCGGGTGCGGGCTGGATCCGGAGGGCCGGCGAGAGCGGCGGCAGCGGGGCGGCGTTCGGAGCTCTGCGCCGCGGAGGCGGCGGGGCCGGGCTAGGTGGGAGGGTTGAGGATTGGTCTCGAGGAGTTCAAGATTGACAGACCATGAGCTTTTTTCGTGGCCATCATCTCTTCCTTCTCATCTCTCTTTTACTGGCCCGGGGGGACTCCTGAATTGTCCTCCACGGCAGGCGCTTTTGAGAATGCTCGAGGGGCACGAGAGGCAGAACATCCCTCCCGGCTCAGCTCCCCGGGTCAGCCTCTCCTCGTCTGTCTCGAGGAGCATCCCTGCTGGCAGCAGGAGCAATTCTGCTAGCCACAAAGACCACCTGGGCTTTTGTCAGGGGCTGTGGTCCGAGTGCTACGGCCAGGCAGTGCATGGGAGAAGCAGCATCCCCAGAGAAAGCTCGGACGTGGCACAGAATCTCCGAACTTCTTTGGACTTCCTGGCGATGCAGCCTCTGTGAGGAGAGCTCTTGTGTGTCCCTCCTGCTGCTCCTCTTGCTCAGAGGACAAGAGAAGAGCCTGTCACACCTGAACTGGATGTGGTGGAAGCAGCACATCTGCAGCAGGTTGAGGGGCAGAGTGCCGAGGCGGAACTGGTTGAGGAGGGCAGGGAAGGGAGAAGAAAGCAGAGGAGGGAGAGGAGGCGGGGAGGAGGCGGACCGGCCGGAGCAGAGAGACGGGGCTGTTGGGGGCAGCGGGAGGCCGGGCGGCGGATCGCTGGATGCGGCTCTTTGGGGAGCGGGGCTGGCGGTGCTGGCCGCGGTTCTGCTCGGTGCGCAAGGCTGGCGCCCGGGGACCGTGGTGGCCGCGAATGAGGTGGCCGTGCAGGTCCCTCGAGGCTGCCGTCCTGCCTGGCAGGTTCTTCACAGAGCTCAGTCTCCCAACTAGCCTCCCGTCCGTCCCCCCCTCTGCTCCATAAAGCATTCCCAAGAAACACTCACCACTCTTATTTTTGTGAAGCCATTCTTTTCCCTTGCTTTTCTCTCTGTCCTTTAGAGAACTCCTGCGGTCCGTGCTTTGTGTAGTAGTGAAACGCCCTTTTTTCATAGGGGCGCTACATTGCTGCCCTGTAGAAAGTATTAAACGAGTTGTGCATTTCTAAGAAAAGCCCCTGAAAGCTCCAAAGGCGACCGTGTCAATGAATCCCTGTCTGCCAGGGCGAAGGAATACAGCGCCGTGTCCCCAAGAGGGGGTCCGGAGAGTTAGAGGAAGGTCCAACGTCCATCTCCCGACAACGACAGCCGCCCCGCTGGCGCACGCAGCTCTCTGCACCCTTTAGCAGCGCGCGCGAGGAGTTCCGTGCTGTGACCCGGGAGCTGCCGGTAGAAAGGGATAAAATCGCCGATCCGGAGGTTGGCGTGTGAACACTTTCTGATGATCTCACTGCCTTCCGTTGTCTCCACCAATGTGTCCTAGTACCCCTGGGCTCTTCCTGCAGACACTGGCGGGGAGATAAAGACAAAAAGCCGTCAGAATGGCTTTTTGCACTGGATGTTGCTTCCCAGAAGACAGGGCACAGAAAGAGTCAGGACCGTACGGAGAAGAATTTGACGAGACTGTCAAGGTGTGCAGTTGTGGAAGTGCCCATTAGAATTTGCTGGAGAGTTGAGTGCGGGAAAGAGAGGTGGATTTTTGGAGTCACTGAAGAATGGGAAGCTGCGCGACTCAGCTAAGCAAGAGAGAAAGGAAAGTAGAAAAGGGGAAGGACGGACTGCAGGAGGTCTCTGAAGGACCGAGAGTAAAGCAAGGAAACGGGAACGGCTCGACAAAGAAAAGACCGGTGAGTGTTCCGAGGGAATACTTTATGGAGCAGAGGGAGGGACGGACGGGAGGCTAGTTGGGAGACGGAGCTCTGTGAAGAACCTGCCAGGCAGGACGGCAGCCTCCCTCCCTGGAGGGACCTGCACGGCAACTCCAGCCGCGGCCCCCCGGTCGCCGGGCGCCAGCCATGCGCACCGAGCAGAACCGCGGCCAGCGCCGCCCGTCCCGCTCTCCGCTGGCGCCGAAAGCGCCCATCCGCCGCCCGGCTTCTCGCTGCCTCCGATAGCCCCGTCTCTGCTCCGGCCGGGCCGCCTCCTCTCCGCTGCCTCTCCGCTTCCTCTCCCTCCTCTGTCTTCGTCTCCGTCCACTGTTCTCGTCTCCGTCCATGGTCCTCCTCATCCAAATAAGCCCGGGTACTGTACCGGGGCACCGACGCCTCTCGGGCTCTCGTCGGTGCGGGCTGGATCCGGAGGGCCGGCGAGAGCGGCGGCAGCGGGGCGGCGTTCGGAGCTCTGCGCCGCGGAGGCGGCGGGGCCGGGCTAGGTGGGAGGGCTGAGGATTGGTCTCGAGGAGTTCAAGATTGACAGACCATGAGCTTTTTTCGTGGCCATCATCTCTTCCTTCTCATCTCTCTTTTGCTGGCCCGGGGGGACTCCTGAATTGTCCTCCACGGCAGGCGCTTTTGAGAATGCTCGAGGGGCACGAGACGCAGAACATCCCTCCCGGCTCAGCTCCCCGGGTCAGCCTCTCCTCGTCTGTCTCGGGGAGCATCCCTGCTGGCAGCAGGAGCAATTCTGCTAGCCACAAAGACCACCTGGGCTTTTGTCAGGGGCTGTGGTACGAGTGCTACGGCCAGGCAGTGCATGGGAGAAGCAGCATCCCCAGAGAAAGCTCGGACGTGGCACAGAATCTCCGAACTTCTTTGGACTTCCTGGCGATGCAGCCTCTGTGAGGAGAGCTCTTGTGTGTCCCTCCTGCTGCTCCTCTTGCTCAGAGGACAAGAGAAGAGCCTGTCACACCTGAACTGGATGTGGTGGAAGCAGCACATCTGCAGCAGGTTGAGGGGCAGAGTGCCGAGGCGGAACTGGTTGAGGAGGGCAGGGGAGGGAGAAGAAAGCAGAGGAGGGAGAGGAGGCGGGGAGGAGGCGGACCGGCCGGAGCAGAGAGACGGGGCTGTTGGGGGCAGCGGGAGGCCGGGCGGCGGATCGCTGGATGCGGCTCTTTGGGGAGCGGGGCTGGCGGCGCTGGCCGCGGTTCTGCTCGGTGCGCAAGGCTGGCGCCCGGGGACCGTGGTGGCCGCGAATGAGGTGGCCGTGCAGGTCCCTCGAGGCTGCCGTCCTGCCTGGCAGGTTCTTCACAGAGCTCAGTCTCCCAACTAGCCTCCCGTCCGTCCCCCCCTCTGCTCCATAAAGCATTCCCACGAAACACTCACCACTCTTATTTTTGTGAAGCCATTATTTTCCCTTGCTTTTCTCTCTGTCCTTTAGAGAACTCCTGGGGTCCGTGCTTTGTGTAGTAGTGAAACGCCCTTTTTTCATAGGGGCGCTACATTGCTGCCCTGTAGAAAGTATTAAACGAGTTGTGCATTTCTAAGAAAAGCCCCTGAAAGCTCCAAAGGCGACCGTGTCAATGAATCCCTGTCTGCCAGGGTGAAGGAATACAGCGCCGTGTCCCCAAGAGGGGGTCCGGAGAGTTAGAGGAAGGTCCAACGTCCATCTCCCGACAACGACAGCCGCCCCGCTGGCGCACGCAGCTCTCTGCACCCTTTAGCAGCGCGCGCGAGGAGTTCCGTGCTGTGACCCGGGAGCTGCCGGTAGAAAGGGATAAAATCGCCGATCCGGAGGTTGGCGTGTGAACACTTTCTGATGATCTCACTGCCTTCCGTTGTCTCCACCAATGTGTCCTAGTACCCCTGGGCTCTTCCTGCAGACACTGGCGGGGAGATAAAGACAAAAAGCCGTCAGAATGGCTTTTTGCACTGGATGTTGCTTCCCAGAAGACAGGGCACAGAAAGAGTCAGGACCGTACGGAGAAGAATTTGACGAGACTGTCAAGGTGTGCAGTTGTGGAAGTGCCCATTAGAATTTGCTGGAGAGTTGAGTGCGGGAAAGAGAGGTGGATTTTTGGAGTCACTGAAGAATGGGAAGCTGCGCGACTCAGCTAAGCAAGAGAGAAAGGAAAGTAGAAAAGGGGAAGGACGGACTGCAGGAGGTCTCTGAAGGACCGAGAGTAAAGCAAGGAAACGGGAACGGCTCGACAAAGAAAAGACCGGTGAGTGTTCCGAGGGAATACTTTATGGAGCAGAGGGAGGGACGGACGGGAGGCTAGTTGGGAGACGGAGCTCTGTGAAGAACCTGCCAGGCAGGACGGCAGCCTCCCTCCCTGGAGGGACCTGCACGGCAACTCCAGCCGCGGCCCCCCGGTCGCCGGGCGCCAGCCTTGCGCACGGAGCAGAACCGCGGCCAGCGCCGCCAGTCCCGCTCTCCGCTGGCGCCGAAAGCGCCCATCCGCCGCCCGGCTTCTCGCTGCCTCCGATAGCCCCGTCTCTGCTCCGGCCGGGCCGCCTCCTCTCCGCTGCCTCTCCGCTTCCTCTCCCTCCTCTGTCTTCGTCTCCGTCCACTGTTCTCGTCTCCGTCCACGGTCCTTCCTCATCCAAATAAGCCCGGGTACTGTACCGGGGCGCCGACGCCTCTCGGGCTCTCGTCGGTGCGGGCTGGATCCGGAGGGCCGGCGAGAGCGGCGGCAGCGGGGCGGCGTTCGGAGCTCTGCGCCGCGGAGGCGGCGGGGCCGGGCTAGGTGGGAGGGTTGAGGATTGGTCTCGAGGAGTTCAAGATTGACAGACCATGAGCTTTTTTCGTGGCCATCATCTCTTCCTTCTCATCTCTCTTTTACTGGCCCGGGGGGACTCCTGAATTGTCCTCCACGGCAGGCGCTTTTGAGAATGCTCGAGGGGCACGAGAGGCAGAACATCCCTCCCGGCTCAGCTCCCCGGGTCAGCCTCTCCTCGTCTGTCTCGAGGAGCATCCCTGCTGGCAGCAGGAGCAATTCTGCTAGCCACAAAGACCACCTGGGCTTTTGTCAGGGGCTGTGGTCCGAGTGCTACGGCGAGGCAGTGCATGGGAGAAGCAACATCCCCAGAGAAAGCTCGGACGTGGCACAGAATCTCCGAACTTCTTTGGACTTCCTGGCGATGCAGCCTCTGTGAGGAGAGCTCTTGTGTGTCCCTCCTGCTGCTCCTCTTGCTCAGAGGACAAGAGAAGAGCCTGTCACACCTGAACTGGATGTGGTGGAAGCAGCACATCTGCAGCAGGTTGAGGGGCAGAGTGCCGAGGCGGAACTGGTTGAGGAGGGCAGGGAAGGGAGAAGAAAGCAGAGGAGGGAGAGGAGGCGGGGAGGAGGCGGACCGGCCGGAGCAGAGAGACGGGGCTGTTGGGGGCAGCGGGAGGCCGGGCGGCGGATCGCTGGATGCGGCTCTTTGGGGAGCGGGGCTGGCGGCGCTGGCCGCGGTTCTGCTCGGTGCGCAAGGCTGGCGCCCGGGGACCGTGGTGGCCGCGAATGAGGTGGCCGTGCAGGTCCCTCGAGGCTGCCGTCCTGCCTGGCAGGTTCTTCACAGAGCTCAGTCTCCCAACTAGCCTCCCGTCCGTCCCCCCCTCTGCTCCATAAAGCATTCCCACGAAACACTCACCACTCTTATTTTTGTGAAGCCATTCTTTTCCCTTGCTTTTCTCTCTGTCCTTTAGAGAACTCCTGCGGTCCGTGCTTTGTGTAGTAGTGAAACGCCCTTTTTTCATAGGGGCGCTACATTGCTGCCCTGTAGAAAGTATTAAACGAGTTGTGCATTTCTAAGAAAAGCCCCTGAAAGCTCCAAAGGCGACCGTGTCAATGAATCCCTGTCTGCCAGGGCGAAGGAATACAGCGCCGTGTCCCCAAGAGGGGGTCCGGAGAGTTAAAGGAAGGTCCAACGTCCATCTCCCGACAACGACAGCCGCCCCGCTGGCGCACGCAGCTCTCTGCACCCTTTAGCAGCGCGCGCGAGGAGTTCCGTGCTGTGACCCGGGAGCTGCCGGTAGAAAGGGATAAAATCGCCGATCCGGAGGTTGGCGTGTGAACACTTTCTGATGATCTCACTGCCTTCCGTTGTCTCCACCAATGTGTCCTAGTACCCCTGGGCTCTTCCTGCAGACACTGGCGGGGAGATAAAGACAAAAAGCCGTCAGAATGGCTTTTTGCACTGGATGTTGCTTCCCAGAAGACAGGGCACAGAAAGAGTCAGGACCGTACGGAGAAGAATTTGACGAGACTGTCAAGGTGTGCAGTTGTGGAAGTGCCCATTAGAATTTGCTGGAGAGTTGAGTGCGGGAAAGAGAGGTGGATTTTTGGAGTCACTGAAGAATGGGAAGCTGCGCGACTCAGCTAAGCAAGAGAGAAAGGAAAGTAGAAAAGGGGAAGGACGGACTGCAGGAGGTCTCTGAAGGACCGAGAGTAAAGCAAGGAAACGGGAACGGCTCGACAAAGAAAAGACCGGTGAGTGTTCCGAGGGAATACTTTATGGAGCAGAGGGAGGGACGGACGGGAGGCTAGTTGGGAGACGGAGCTCTGTGAAGAACCTGCCAGGCAGGACGGCAGCCTCCCTCCCTGGAGGGACCTGCACGGCAACTCCAGCCGCGGCCCCCCGGTCGCCGGGCGCCAGCCATGCGCACCGAGCAGAACCGCGGCCAGCGCCGCCCGTCCCGCTCTCCGCTGGCGCCGAAAGCGCCCATCCGCCGCCCGGCTTCTCGCTGCCTCCGATAGCCCCGTCTCTGCTCCGGCCGGGCCGCCTCCTCTCCGCTGCCTCTCCGCTTCCTCTCCCTCCTCTGTCTTCGTCTCCGTCCACTGTTCTCGTCTCCGTCCACGGTCCTTCTCATCCAAATAAGCCCGGGTACTGTACCGGGGCGCCGACGCCTCTCGGGCTCTCGTCGGTGCGGGCTGGATCCGGAGGGCCGGCGAGAGCGGCGGCAGCGGGGCGGCGTTCGGAGCTCTGCGCCGCGGAGGCGGCGGGGCCGGGCTAGGTGGGAGGGCTGAGGATTGGTCTCGAGGAGTTCAAGATTGACAGACCATGAGCTTTTTTCGTGGCCATCATCTCTTCCTTCTCATCTCTCTTTTGCTGGCCCGGGGGGACTCCTGAATTGTCCTCCACGGCAGGCGCTTTTGAGAATGCTCGAGGGGCACGAGACGCAGAACATCCCTCCCGGCTCAGCTCCCCGGGTCAGCCTCTCCTCGTCTGTCTCGGGGAGCATCCCTGCTGGCAGCAGGAGCAATTCTGCTAGCCACAAAGACCACCTGGGCTTTTGTCAGGGGCTGTGGTACGAGTGCTACGGCCAGGCAGTGCATGGGAGAAGCAGCATCCCCAGAGAAAGCTCGGACGTGGCACAGAATCTCCGAACTTCTTTGGACTTCCTGGCGATGCAGCCTCTGTGAGGAGAGCTCTTGTGTGTCCCTCCTGCTGCTCCTCTTGCTCAGAGGACAAGAGAAGAGCCTGTCACACCTGAACTGGATGTGGTGGAAGCAGCACATCTGCAGCAGGTTGAGGGGCAGAGTGCCGAGGCGGAACTGGTTGAGGAGGGCAGGGGAGGGAGAAGAAAGCAGAGGAGGGAGAGGAGGCGGGGAGGAGGCGGACCGGCCGGAGCAGAGAGACGGGGCTGTTGGGGGCAGCGGGAGGCCGGGCGGCGGATCGCTGGATGCGGCTCTTTGGGGAGCGGGGCTGGCGGCTCTGGCCGCGGTTCTGCTCGGTGCGCAAGGCTGGCGCCCGGGGACCGTGGTGGCCGCGAATGAGGTGGCCGTGCAGGTCCCTCGAGGCTGCCGTCCTGCCTGGCAGGTTCTTCACAGAGCTCAGTCTCCCAACTAGCCTCCCGTCCGTCCCCCCCTCTGCTCCATAAAGCATTCCCAAGAAACACTCACCACTCTTATTTTTGTGAAGCCATTCTTTTCCCTTGCTTTTCTCTCTGTCCTTTAGAGAACTCCTGCGGTCCGTGCTTTGTGTAGTAGTGAAACGCCCTTTTTTCATAGGGGCGCTACATTGCTGCCCTGTAGAAAGTATTAA
Source organism: Pseudopipra pipra (assembly GCF_036250125.1). Taxonomy (NCBI): domain Eukaryota; kingdom Metazoa; phylum Chordata; class Aves; order Passeriformes; family Pipridae; genus Pseudopipra; species Pseudopipra pipra. The sequence continues at coordinate 106,323 of NW_026990585.1, forward strand.
ACGAGTTGTGCATTTCTAAGAAAAGCCCCTGAAAGCTCCAAAGGCGACCGTGTCAATGAATCCCTGTCTGCCAGGGCGAAGGAATACAGCGCCGTGTCCCCAAGAGGGGGTCCGGAGAGTTAGAGGAAGGTCCAACGTCCATCTCCCGACAACGACAGCCGCCCCGCTGGCGCACGCAGCTCTCTGCACCCTTTAGCAGCGCGCGCGAGGAGTTCCGTGCTGTGACCCGGGAGCTGCCGGTAGAAAGGGATAAAATCGCCGATCCGGAGGTTGGCGTGTGAACACTTTCTGATGATCTCACTGCCTTCTGTTGTCTCCACCAATGTGTCCTAGTACCCCTGGGCTCTTCCTGCAGACACTGGCGGGGAGATAAAGACAAAAAGCCGTCAGAATGGCTGTCATTTCCTGTTTTCACACCTGCCTCCCAACTGCCAGCCCAACTCCCAAAATTGAATAAAAACAAAGATTCCTCCCACAACAAAGATGACAGCACAGAATGCGCTCGCTATTCATGGACGCCCCAGCTTGGCAAACACACTGCACCACAAACCCAAGTTTCCAGGCTTTCTTTCCTGGGGATAAGGGCTATTGTTTCATGTTTTCACACCTGCCTCCCAACTGCCAGCCCAACTCCCAAAATTGAATATAAACAAAGATTCCTCCCACAACAAAAATGACAGCGCAGAAAGCACTCGCTATTCATGGACGCCCCAGCTTGGCAAACACACTGCACCACAAACCCAAGTTTCCAGGCTTTCTTTCCTGGGGATAAGAGCTATTGTTTCCTGTTTTCACACCTGCATACAACTGCCAGACCGACTCTGAAAATTGCTTCTAAACAAAGATTCCTCCCACAACAAAGATTCCAGCACAGAAAGGTCGTGCTCCGCATGGAGTCTCCGGGCTGTCAAACCAAAAGCACCACAAAGCCAAAGCTTCCAGGCTTTCTTTCCTGGGGATAAGCGCTGTCATTTCCTGTTTTCACACCTGCCTCCCAACTGCCAGACCGACTCCCAAAATTGCATATAAACAAAGATTCCTCCCACAACAAAGATGACAGCACAGAAAGCACTCGCTATTCATGGACGCCCCAGCTTGGCAAACACACTGCACCACAAACCCAAGTTTCCAGGCTTTCTTTCCGGGGGATAAGGGCTATTGTTTCCTGTTTTCACACCTGCCTCCCAACTGCCAGCCCAACTCCCAAAATTGCATAGAAACAAAGATTCCTCCCACAACAAAAATGACAGCACAGAAAGCACTCGCTATTCATGGACGACCCAGCATGGCAAGCACATTGCACCACAAACCCAAGTTTCCAGGCTTTCTTTCCTGGGGATAAGGGCTATTGTTTCCTGTTTTCACACCTGCCTCCCAACTGCCAGCCCAACTCCCAAAATTGCACATAAACAAAGATTCCTCCCACAACAAAGATGACAGCACAGAATGCACTCGCTGTTCATGGACGCCCCAGCTTGGCAAACACACTGCACCACAAACCCAAGTTTCCAGGCTTTCTTTCCTGAGGATAAGAGCTATTGTTTCCTGTTTTCACACCTGCCTCCCAACTGCCAGACCGACTCTGAAAATTGCTTCTAAACAAAGATTCCTCCCACAACAAAGATTCCAGCACAGAAGGCTCTTGCTCCCCATGGAGTCTCCAGGCTGACAAACCAAAAGCACCACAAAGCTAAAGCTTCCAGGTTTTCTTTCCTGTCGATAAGCGCTGTAATTTCCTGTTTTCACACCTGCCTCCCAACTGCCAGCCCAACTCCCAAAATTGCATACGAAGGAAGATTCCTCCCACAGCGAAGATGTAGGCAGAGAAAGCTCCTGCTCCCCATGGAGTCTCCAGGCTGACAAACCAAAAGCACCACAAAGCCAAAGCTTCCAGGCTTTCTTTCCTGCCGATAAGCGCTGTCATATCCTGTTTTCACACCTGCCTCCCAACTGCCAGACCGACTCCCAAAATTGCATATAAACAAAGATTCCTCCCACAACAAAGATGACAGCACAGAAAGCACTCGCTATTCATGGACGCCCCAGCTTGGCAAACACACTGCACCACAAACCCAAGTTTCCAGGCTTTCTTTCCTGGGGATAAGGGCTATTGTTTCCTGTTTTCACACCTGCCTCCCAACTGCCAGCCCAACTCCGAAAATTGCATAGAAACAAAGATTCCTCCCACAACAAAAATGACAGCACAGAAAGCACTCGCTATTCATGGACGCCCCAGCATGGCAAGCACATTGCACCACAAACCCAAGTTTCCAGGCTTTCTTTCCTGGGGATAAGGGCTATTGTTTCTTGTTTTCACACCTGCCTCCCAACTGCCAGCCCAACTCCCAAAATTGCACATAAACAAAGATTCCTCCCACAACAAAGATGACAGCACAGAATGCACTCGCTGTTCATGGACGCCCCAGCTTGGCAAGCACACTGCACCACAAACCCAAGTTTCCAGGCTTTCTTTCCTGGGGATAAGGGCTATTGTTTCCTGTTTTCACACCTGCCTCCCAGCTGCCAGCCTGACTCCCAAAATTGCATATAAACAAAGATTCCTCCCACAACAAAGATGACAGCACAGAAAGCACTCGCTATTCATGGACGCCCCAGCTTGGCAAACACACTGCACCACAAACCCAAGTTTCCAGGCTTTCTTTCCTGGGGATAAGGGCTATTGTTTCATGTTTTCACACCTGCCTCCCAACTGCCAGCCCAACTCCCAAAATTGAATATAAACAAAGATTCCTCCCACAACAAAAATGACAGCGCAGAAAGCACTCGCTATTCATGGACGCCCCAGCTTGGCAAACACACTGCACCACAAACCCAAGTTTCCAGGCTTTCTTTCCTGGGGATAAGAGCTATTGTTTCCTGTTTTCACACCTGCATACAACTGCCAGACCGACTCTGAAAATTGCTTCTAAACAAAGATTCCTCCCACAACAAAGATTCCAGCACAGAAAGGTCGTGCTCCGCATGGAGTCTCCGGGCTGTCAAACCAAAAGCACCACAAAGCCAAAGCTTCCAGGCTTTCTTTCCTGGGGATAAGCGCTGTCATTTCCTGTTTTCACACCTGCCTCCCAACTGCCAGACCGACTCCCAAAATTGCATAGAAACAAGGATTCCTCCCACAACAAAGATGACAGCACAGAAAGCACTCGCTATTCATGGACGCCCCAGCTTGGCAAACACACTGCACCACAAACCCAAGTTTCCAGGCTTTCTTTCCGGGGGATAAGGGCTATTGTTTCCTGTTTTCACACCTGCCTCCCAACTGCCAGCCCAACTCCCAAAATTGCATAGAAACAAAGATTCCTCCCACAACAAAAATGACAGCACAGAAAGCACTCGCTATTCATGGACGACCCAGCATGGCAAGCACATTGCACCACAAACCCAAGTTTCCAGGCTTTCTTTCCTGGGGATAAGGGCTATTGTTTCCTGTTTTCACACCTGCCTCCCAACTGCCAGCCCAACTCCCAAAATTGCACATAAACAAAGATTCCTCCCACAACAAAGATGACAGCACAGAATGCACTCGCTGTTCATGGACGCCCCAGCTTGGCAAACACACTGCACCACAAACCCAAGTTTCCAGGCTTTCTTTCCTGAGGATAAGAGCTATTGTTTCCTGTTTTCACACCTGCCTCCCAACTGCCAGACCGACTCTGAAAATTGCTTCTAAACAAAGATTCCTCCCACAACAAAGATTCCAGCACAGAAGGCTCTTGCTCCCCATGGAGTCTCCAGGCTGACAAACCAAAAGCACCACAAAGCTAAAGCTTCCAGGTTTTCTTTCCTGTCGATAAGCGCTGTCATTTCCTGTTTTCACACCTGCCTCCCAACTGCCAGCCCAACTCCCAAAATTGCATACGAAGGAAGATTCCTCCCACAGCGAAGATGTAGGCAGAGAAAGCTCCTGCTCCCCATGGAGTCTCCAGGCTGACAAACCAAAAGCACCACAAAGCCAAAGCTTCCAGGCTTTCTTTCCTGCCGATAAGCGCTGTCATATCCTGTTTTCACACCTGCCTCCCAACTGCCAGACCGACTCCCAAAATTGCATATAAACAAAGATTCCTCCCACAACAAAGATGACAGCACAGAAAGCACTCGCTATTCATGGACGCCCCAGCTTGGCAAACACACTGCACCACAAACCCAAGTTTCCAGGCTTTCTTTCCTGGGGATAAGGGCTATTGTTTCCTGTTTTCACACCTGCCTCCCAACTGCCAGCCCAACTCCGAAAATTGCATAGAAACAAAGATTCCTCCCACAACAAAAATGACAGCACAGAAAGCACTCGCTATTCATGGACGCCCCAGCATGGCAAGCACATTGCACCACAAACCCAAGTTTCCAGGCTTTCTTTCCTGGGGATAAGGGCTATTGTTTCTTGTTTTCACACCTGCCTCCCAACTGCCAGCCCAACTCCCAAAATTGCACATAAACAAAGATTCCTCCCACAACAAAGATGACAGCACAGAATGCACTCGCTGTTCATGGACGCCCCAGCTTGGCAAGCACACTGCACCACAAACCCAAGTTTCCAGGCTTTCTTTCCTGGGGATAAGGGCTATTGTTTCCTGTTTTCACACCTGCCTCCCAGCTGCCAGCCTGACTCCCAAAATTGCATATAAACAAAGATTCCTCCCACAACAAAGATGACAGCACAGAAAGCACTCGCTATTCATGGACGCCCCAGCTTGGCAAACACACTGCACCACAAACCCAAGTTTCCAGGCTTTCTTTCCTGGGGATAAGGGCTATTGTTTCATGTTTTCACACCTGCCTCCCAACTGCCAGCCCAACTCCCAAAATTGAATATAAACAAAGATTCCTCCCACAACAAAAATGACAGCGCAGAAAGCACTCGCTATTCATGGACGCCCCAGCTTGGCAAGCACACTGCACCACAAACCCAAGTTTCCAGGCTTTCTTTCCTGGGGATAAGAGCTATTGTTTCCTGTTTTCACACCTGCCTCCCAACTGCCAGACCGACTCTGAAAATTGCTTCTAAACAAAGATTCCTCCCACAACAAAGATTCCAGCACAGAAGGCTCTTGCTCCCCATGGAGTCTCCAGGCTGACAAACCAAAAGCACCACAAAGCCAAAGCTCCCAGGCTTTCTTTTCTTGCCGATAAGCTGTCATTTCCTGTTTTCACACCTGCCTCCCAACTGCCAGACCGACTCCCAAAATTGCACATAAACAAAGATTCCTCCCACATCAAAGATGACAGCACAGAAAGCACTCGCTATTCATGGACGCCCCAGCTTGGCAAACACACTGCACCACAAACCCAAGTTTCCAGGCTTTCTTTCCTGGGGATAAGGGCTATTGTTTCCTGTTTCCACACCTGCCTCCCAACTGCCAGCTCAACTCCCAAAATTGCATACGAAGGAAGATTACTCCCACAGCGAAGATGTAGGCAGAGAAAGCTACTCCCCATGGAGTCTCCAGGCTGACAAACCAAAAGCACCACAAAGCCAAAGCTTCCAGGCTTTCTTTCCTGCCGATAAGCGCTGTCATTTCCTGTTTTCACACCTGCCTCCCAACTGCCAGCCCAACTCCCAAAATTGCATACGAAGGAAGATTCCTCCCACAGCGAAGATGTAGGCAGAGAAAGCTCCTACTCCCCATGGAGTCTACAGGCCGACAACCCAAAAGCACGACAAAGCCAAAGCTTCCAGGCTTTCTTTCCTGCCGATAAGCGCTGTCATTTCCTGTTTTCACACCTGCCTCCCAACTGCCAGACCGACTCCCAAAATTGCATATAAACAAGGATTCCTCCCACAACAAAGATGACAGCACAGAAAGCACTCGCTATTCATGGACGCCCCAGCTTGGCAAACACACTGCACCACAAACCCAAGTTTCCAGGCTTTCTTTCCTGGGGATAAGGGCTATTGTTTCCTGTTTTCACACCTGCCTCCCAACTGCCAGCCCAACTCCCAAAATTGCATAGAAACAAAGATTCCTCCCACAACAAAGATGACAGCACAGAAAGCACTCGCTATTCATGGACGCCCCAGCTTGGCAAACACACTGCACCACAAACCCAAGTTTCCAGGCTTTCTTTCCTGGGGATAAGGGCTATTGTTTCCTGTTTCCACACCTGCCTCCCAACTGCCAGCTCAACTCCCAAAATTGCATACGAAGGAAGATTACTCCCACAGCGAAGATGTAGGCAGAGAAAGCTACTCCCCATGGAGTCTCCAGGCTGACAAACCAAAAGCACCACAAAGCCAAAGCTTCCAGGCTTTCTTTCCTGCCGATAAGCGCTGTCATTTCCTGTTTTCACACCTGCCTCCCAACTGCCAGCCCAACTCCCAAAATTGCATACGAAGGAAGATTCCTCCCACAGCGAAGATGTAGGCAGAGAAAGCTCCTACTCCCCATGGAGTCTACAGGCCGACAACCCAAAAGCACGACAAAGCCAAAGCTTCCAGGCTTTCTTTCCTGCCGATAAGCGCTGTCATTTCCTGTTTTCACACCTGCCTCCCAACTGCCAGACCGACTCCCAAAATTGCATATAAAAAAGGATTCCTCCCACAACAAAGATGACAGCACAGAAAGCACTCGCTATTCATGGACGCCCCAGCTTGGCAAACACACTGCACCACAAACCCAAGTTTCCAGGCTTTCTTTCCTGGGGATAAGGGCTATTGTTTCCTGTTTTCACACCTGCCTCCCAACTGCCAGCCCAACTCCCAAAACTGCATATAAACAAAGATTCCTCCCACAACAAAGATGACAGCACAGAAAGCACCCGCTATTCATGGACGCCCCAGCTTGGCAAACACACTGCACCACAAACCCAAGTTTCCAGGCTTTCTTTCCTGGGGATAAGGGCTATTGTTTCCTGTTTTCACACCTGCCTCCCAACTGCCAGCCCAACTCCCAAAATTGCATAGAAACAAAGATTCCTCCCACAACAAAGATTCCAGCACAGAAAGGTCGTGCTCCGCATGGAGTCTCCGGGCTGTCAAACCAAAAGCACCACAAAGCCAAAGCTTTCAGGCTTTCTTTCCTGCCGATTAGCGCTGTAATTTCCTGTTTTCACACCTGCCTCCCAACTGCCAGCCCAACTCCCAAAATTGCACATAAACAAGGATTCCTCCCACAACAAAGATGACAGCACAGAAAGCACTCGCTATTCATGGACGCCCCAGCTTGGCAAACACACTGCACCACAAACCCAAGTTTCCAGGCTTTCTTTCCTGGGGATAAGGGCTATTGTTTCCTGTTTCCACACCTGCCTCCCAACTGCCAGCTCAACTCCCAAAATTGCATACGAAGGAAGATTACTCCCACAGCGAAGATGTAGGCAGAGAAAGCTACTCCCCATGGAGTCTCCAGGCTGACAAACCAAAAGCACCACAAAGCCAAAGCTTCCAGGCTTTCTTTCCTGCCGATAAGCGCTGTCATTTCCTGTTTTCACACCTGCCTCCCAACTGCCAGCCCAACTCCCAAAATTGCATACGAAGGAAGATTCCTCCCACAGCGAAGATGTAGGCAGAGAAAGCTCCTACTCCCCATGGAGTCTACAGGCCGACAACCCAAAAGCACGACAAAGCCAAAGCTTCCAGGCTTTCTTTCCTGCCGATAAGCGCTGTCATTTCCTGTTTTCACACCTGCCTCCCAACTGCCAGACCGACTCCCAAAATTGCATATAAACAAGGATTCCTCCCACAACAAAGATGACAGCACAGAAAGCACTCGCTATTCATGGACGCCCCAGCTTGGCAAACACACTGCACCACAAACCCAAGTTTCCAGGCTTTCTTTCCTGGGGATAAGGGCTATTGTTTCCTGTTTTCACACCTGCCTCCCAACTGCCAGCCCAACTCCCAAAATTGCATAGAAACAAAGATTCCTCCCACAACAAAGATGACAGCACAGAAAGCACTCGCTATTCATGGACGCCCCAGCTTGGCAAACACACTGCACCACAAACCCAAGTTTCCAGGCTTTCTTTCCTGGGGATAAGGGCTATTGTTTCCTGTTTCCACACCTGCCTCCCAACTGCCAGCTCAACTCCCAAAATTGCATACGAAGGAAGATTACTCCCACAGCGAAGATGTAGGCAGAGAAAGCTACTCCCCATGGAGTCTCCAGGCTGACAAACCAAAAGCACCACAAAGCCAAAGCTTCCAGGCTTTCTTTCCTGCCGATAAGCGCTGTCATTTCCTGTTTTCACACCTGCCTCCCAACTGCCAGCCCAACTCCCAAAATTGCATACGAAGGAAGATTCCTCCCACAGCGAAGATGTAGGCAGAGAAAGCTCCTACTCCCCATGGAGTCTACAGGCCGACAACCCAAAAGCACGACAAAGCCAAAGCTTCCAGGCTTTCTTTCCTGCCGATAAGCGCTGTCATTTCCTGTTTTCACACCTGCCTCCCAACTGCCAGACCGACTCCCAAAATTGCATATAAAAAAGGATTCCTCCCACAACAAAGATGAAGCACACAGAAAGCACTCGCTATTCATGGACGCCCCAGCTTGGCAAACACACTGCACCACAAACCCAAGTTTCCAGGCTTTCTTTCCTGGGGATAAGGGCTATTGTTTCCTGTTTTCACACCTGCCTCCCAACTGCCAGCCCAACTCCCAAAACTGCATATAAACAAAGATTCCTCCCACAACAAAGATGACAGCACAGAAAGCACCCGCTATTCATGGACGCCCCAGCTTGGCAAACACACTGCACCACAAACCCAAGTTTCCAGGCTTTCTTTCCTGGGGATAAGGGCTATTGTTTCCTGTTTTCACACCTGCCTCCCAACTGCCAGCCCAACTCCCAAAATTGCATAGAAACAAAGATTCCTCCCACAACAAAGATTCCAGCACAGAAAGGTCGTGCTCCGCATGGAGTCTCCGGGCTGTCAAACCAAAAGCACCACAAAGCCAAAGCTTTCAGGCTTTCTTTCCTGCCGATTAGCGCTGTAATTTCCTGTTTTCACACCTGCCTCCCAACTGCCAGCCCAACTCCCAAAATTGCACATAAACAAGGATTCCTCCCACAACAAAGATGACAGCACAGAAAGCACTCGCTATTCATGGACGCCCCAGCTTGGCAAACACACTGCACCACAAACCCAAGTTTCCAGGCTTTCTTTCCTGGGGATAAGGGCTATTGTTTCCTGTTTCCACACCTGCCTCCCAACTGCCAGCTCAACTCCCAAAATTGCATACGAAGGAAGATTACTCCCACAGCGAAGATGTAGGCAGAGAAAGCTACTCCCCATGGAGTCTCCAGGCTGACAAACCAAAAGCACCACAAAGCCAAAGCTTCCAGGCTTTCTTTCCTGCCGATAAGCGCTGTCATTTCCTGTTTTCACACCTGCCTCCCAACTGCCAGCCCAACTCCCAAAATTGCATACGAAGGAAGATTCCTCCCACAGCGAAGATGTAGGCAGAGAAAGCTCCTACTCCCCATGGAGTCTACAGGCCGACAACCCAAAAGCACGACAAAGCCAAAGCTTCCAGGCTTTCTTTCCTGCCGATAAGCGCTGTCATTTCCTGTTTTCACACCTGCCTCCCAACTGCCAGACCGACTCCCAAAATTGCATATAAACAAGGATTCCTCCCACAACAAAGATGACAGCACAGAAAGCACTCGCTATTCATGGACGCCCCAGCTTGGCAAACACACTGCACCACAAACCCAAGTTTCCAGGCTTTCTTCCTGGGGATAAGGGCTATTGTTTCCTGTTTTCACACCTGCCTCCCAACTGCCAGCCCAACTCCCAAAATTGCATAGAAACAAAGATTCCTCCCACAACAAAGATTCCAGCACAGAAAGGTCGTGCTCCGCATGGAGTCTCCGGGCTGTCAAACCAAAAGCACCACAAAGCCAAAGCTTTCAGGCTTTCTTTCCTGCCGATAAGCGCTGTCATTTCCTGTTTTCACACCTGCCTCCCAACTGCCAGCCCAACTCCCAAAATTGCATACGAAGGAAGATTCCTCCCACAGCGAAGATGTAGGCAGAGAAAGCTCCTACTCCCCATGGAGTCTCCAGGA